>NW_027645582.1:557500-774000 GCF_949357685.1 Gobio gobio | reverse complement strand
CTCCAGCCCACCTTGGGATGCGGCGATCGACATCTCACTGCTATCCGGAGCGTGAACTGAACGAACGGGGCGTCAGAGACGGGCCGTAGATTCAATCCAACACTCGCGGAAGCGATGTATGAGAGGGGGGTGTGGCCCGAGGAATGAACGTCGGGGTTCTTAATACCACAGCACCGCCCTCAGGTCACCCTGGCCACCAGCCAAAGTACCATCTCACTCGGGGACGGTAGATTGGGGTGTGGCAGAGGGGACTCTCTCTCCTCGCGGAGATCATTGAGTCTCGACCGTGACATCGCGATGGTCACGCCCCCGCAATGGAAACGTGACACATCCGCAAACACTGCCCGTGCGCGCTGAAGCCCAAACACGCTCGAGCAGTGAATGCGTCCTCAGACAGCAGCGGAAAATCGATCGCACCCGGAAGTGCACGGGCGAGCCGTCTTGAAAAAGACGTGCCACGCGCAAGCTCTTTTTGTGAGAGGAAAACCTTGCAGTCGATGCCGAAGCGCCCAGGGAAACACACACCAGCTGTCAGGCGGACCACTGCACAGATCAGCAGGCAGGAAGTATGCGATCACTGGAACGCGCCGTCACACCAACACCGACTGGAAAGCTGCTCGTCTCGAAGAAGCTGACAGAGTCTCAGAAGGCTGTAGGAGTGAAGAGGTAGGTACTCTTGGCTCCGAAAGCAGAAACATAATGCGATATTGCCTCGTACTTCCTTATATACTCACGCAGTGAGGCGGAGCTACGTATGCAAATTCCGCATGCCCCATGGCATTGGCACGCCATTGGGCGTTTTCTCAAAACTCGAAGTTGATAGGCTTCTAAGCGAAACCCCCATTCGTTAGTCACTAACGTTACGTCGTAGTGACTGAACGAAAGGGAACTTACTTACACACTCTTTGTCTTCCCTTCTGATTCCAAATACTAGTGAAAAGTTCCACAAAATTGGTTTTTTTATTTAATTTTTTTTGCTTTATTTTTATTTTTTTATTTTATACATGTTATGTTTATACAGAAGTCCATATTTGACCTACTTCACATATTTTTGCCCAAGAGTCTTTAAACACTAACTTGCTATACACACTGATTGACTGCCCTTCTGATTCCCAAAACTAGCGAAAAGTTCAACTAAAGGTTTTTAATTTATGATTTTATTTATTTATTTATTTTACATGTTATGTCTGTACAGAAGTCCATATTTGACCTATTGAACATAATTTTGGCCCAAGAGTCCTGAAAAATTACTTACTATACATACTCATTAAC
This sequence comes from Gobio gobio, assembly GCF_949357685.1. Classification (NCBI taxonomy): domain Eukaryota; kingdom Metazoa; phylum Chordata; class Actinopteri; order Cypriniformes; family Gobionidae; genus Gobio; species Gobio gobio. The sequence goes on along the minus strand of NW_027645582.1, from coordinate 772,728 downwards.
TTCCCTTCTGATTCCCATTAATAGCGAAAAGTTCAACAAAAGGTTTTTTTTTATTTATTTTATATATGCTATGTCTGTACAGAAGTCCATATTTGACCTACTTAACATATTTTTGCCCAAGAGTCTTTAAACACTTACTTGCTATACACACTGATTGACTGCCCTTCTGATTCCCAAAACTAGCGAAAAGTTCAACTAAAGGTTTTTAATTTATGATTTTATTTATTTATTTATTTATTTATTTATTTATTTATTTATTTATTTATTTATTTATTTATTTATTTATTTATTTATTTATTTATTTATTTATTTATTTATTTATTTATTTATTTATTTATTTATTTATTTTACATGTTATAGCTGTACAGAAGTCCATATCTGACCAACTGAAAAAAATTTTGGCCCACGAGTCCTTAAACACAAACTTACTAAACAGACCCATTGACTTCCTTTCTGAATCCAATTACTAGCGAAAAGTTCCACCAATTTATGATTTTATTTATTTAATCATTTATTTTACATGTTATGGCTGTATAGAAGTCCATGTCTTACCTACTGAGAATATTTTTTGGCCCAAGAGTCATTAAACACTAACTTGCTATACATACTCGTTGACTTCCCTTCTAATTCCAAATACTAGTGAAAAGTTCCACAAAATTATTTTTTTATTTTATTTTATACATGTTATGTTTATACAGAAATCCATATTTGACCTACTGAACATATTTTTGGCCCAAGAGTCCTGAAAACGTACTTACTATACATACTCATTGACTTCCCTTCTGATTCCCATTACTAGCCCAATGTTCCACACAATTTTTTTTTTTTGTGCTTAATTTTTTTATTTTTTTAGACATGTTTTGTCTGTACAGAAGTCCATATTTGACCTACTGAAGATAATTTTGTATAAATACTCATTGACTTGCCTTCTGATTCCAATTACTAGCCAAATGTTCCACAAAATGGGTTTTTTTATTTATTTTTTTTGCTTTATTTTGTTTTTTTTTTATTTTATACATGTTATGTCTGTACAGAAGTCCATATTTGACCTACTGAACATATTTTTGGCCCACGAGTCCTTAAACACAAACTTACTAAACAGACCCCTTGACTTCCCTTCTGATTCAAATTACTAGCGAAAAGTTCCACCAATTTATTCATTTATTTATTTATTCATTTATTTTACATGTTATGGCTGTATAGAAGTCCATATCTTACCTATTGAACATATTTTTTGGCCCAAGAGTCCTTAAACACCAACTTGCTATACATGCTCATTGACTTCACTTCTAATTCTAATTACTAGCCAAATGTTCCACAAAAACATTTTTTTTTTTTTTTTTTTTACATTTTATGGGTGTACAGAGTCCATATCTGACCAACTGAACATATTTTTGGCCCAAGAGTCCTGAAAACTAACTTACGATACATACTCATTGACTTCCCTTCTGATTCCAAATACTAGTGAAAAGTTCCACAAAAATATGTTTTTTTTGTTTTGTTTTTTATATACATATTATGGCTGTATAGAAGTCCATATCTGAACAACTGAACATATTTTTGGCCCAAGAGTCCTTAAACACTAACTTACTATACATACTGATTGACTGCCCTTCTGATTCCAATTACTAGCCAAAAGTTCAACCAAAGGGTTTATTATTTTTTATTTTTTTACATGTTATGGCTGTAGAGGTCCGTATTTAACCTACTGAACTTAATTTTGTCCCAAGAGTCCTTAAACACAAACTTACTAAACATACCCATTGACTTCCCTTCTGATTCCCATTACTAGACAAAAGTTCCACAAAAGGTTTTTAATTTATCATTATTTAATTATTTTTTTTTTTTTTTTTTTTTTTACATTTTATGGCTGTACAGAAGTCCATATCTGACCAACTGAACATATTTTTGGCCCAAGAGTCCTGAAAACTAACTTACTATACATACTCATTGACTTCTTTTCTGATTCCAAATACTAGTGAAAAGTTCCCAAAAAAAAAAGTTTCTTTTTTTTTTTTTTTACATATTATGGCTGTACAGAAGTCCATATTTGAACAACTGAACATATTTTTGGCCCAAGAGTCCTGAAAACTAACTTACTGTATATGCTCATTGACTTCCCTTCTGATTCCAAATACTAGTGAAAAGTTCCACAAAAATATGTTTTTTTTGTTTGTTTGTTTTTTTATATACATATTATGGCTGTAAAGAAGTCCATATCTGAACAACTGAACATATTTTTGGCCCAAGAGTCCTTAAACACTAACTTACTATACATACTGATTGACTGCCCTTCTGATTCCAATTACTAGCCAAAAGTTCAACCAAAGGGTTTATTATTTTTTATTTTTTTACATGTTATGGCTGTAGAGGTCCGTATTTAACCTACTGAACTTAATTTTGTCCCAAGAGTCCTTAAACACAAACTTACTAAACATACCCATTGACTTCCCTTCTGATTCCCATTACTAGACAAAAGTTCCACAAAAGGTTTTTAATATATTATGATTTATTTTTTTATTTTATTTTTACATATTATGGCTGTACAGAAGTCCATATCTGACCAGCTGAACATATTTTTGGCCCAAGATTCCTGAAAACTAACTTACTATACATACTCATTGACTTCCTTTCTGATTCCAAATACTATCGAAAAGTTCAACAAAATGTTTTTTTTTGTTTTTTACATGTTATGGCTGTACAGAAGTCCATATCTGACCAACTGAACATATTTTTGGCCCAAGAGTCCTGAAAACTTACTTACTATACATACTCATTGACTTCCCTTCTTATTCCAAATACTAGGGAAATGTTCCACAAAATGTTTTTTTTTTTTTTGCTTAATATTTTTTACACATTTTTATACATGTTATGTCTGTACAGAAGTCCATGTTTGACCTTTTGAACATATTTTGGCCCAAGAGTCCTGAAAACTTACTTACTATACATACTCATTGACTTCCCTTCTGATTCCCATTACTAGCGAAAAGTTCAACAAAAGGTTTTTTTTTTATTTATTTTATGTATGCTATGTCTGTACAGAAGTCCATATTTGACCTACTGAACATATTTTTGGCCCAAGAGTCCTGAAAACTTACTTAATATACATACTCTTTGACTTCCCTTTTGATTCCAAATACTAGTGAAAAGTTCCACAAAATGTTTTTTTTTTTGTTTTTTTTTGCTTTATTTTATTTTTTTATTTTATACATGTTCTGTTTATACAGAAGTCCATATTTGACCTACTTAACATATTTTTGCCCAAGAGTCTTTAAACACTAACTTGCTATACACACTGATTGACTGCCCTTCTGATTCCCAAAACTAGTGAAAAGTTCAACTAAAGGTTTTTAATTTATGATTTTATTTATTTATTTATTTTACATGTTATGTCTGTACAGAAGTCCATATTTGACCTATTGAACATAATTTTGGCCAAAGAGTCCTGAAAAATTACTTACTATACATACTCAATGACTTCCCTTCTGATTCCTATTACTAGCGAAAAGTTCAACAAAAGGTTTTTTTTTTAATTATTTTATATATGCTATGTCTGTACAGAAGTCCATATTTGACCTACTGAACATATTTTGGCCCAAGAGTCCTGAAAACGTACTTATTATACATACTCTTTGACTTCCCTTCTGATTCCAAATACTAGTGGAAAGTTCCACAAAATGTTTTTTTTTTTTTGCTTTATTTTTTTATTTTATTTTATAAATGTTATGTTTATCCAGAAGTCCATATTTGACCTACTTAACATATTTTTGCCCAAGAGTCTTTAAACACTTACTTGCTATACACACTGATTGACTGCCCTTCTGATTCCCAAAACTAGCGAAAAGTTCAACTAAAGGTTTTTTATTTATTTATTTATTTATTTATTTATTTATTTATTTATTTATTTATTTATTTATTTATTTATTTATTTATTTATTTATTTATTTATTTATTTATTTATTTATTTATTTATTTATTTATTTATTTATTTATTTATTTATTTATTTTACATGTTATGGCTGTACAGAAGTCCATGTCTGACCATCTGAAAAAATTTTTGGCCCACGAGTCCTTAAACACAAAATTACTAAACAGACCCATTGACTTCCGTTCTGAATCCAATTACTAGCGAAAAGTTCCACCAGTTTATGATTTTTTTTATTTATTCATTTATTTTACATGTTATGGCTGTATAGAAGTCCATGTCTTACCTACTGAACATATTTTTTGGCCCAAGAGTCATTAAACACTAACTTGCTATACATACTCGTTGACTTCCCTTCTAATTCCAATTACTAGCCAAATGTTCCACAAAATGTTTTTTTTTTTTGTTTTTGTTTTTTACATTTTATGGGTGTACAGAGTCCATATCTGACCAACTGAAAAAATTTTTGGCCCAAGAGTCCTGAAAACTAACTCACTATACATACTCATTGACTTCCCTTCTGATTCCAAATACTAGTGAAAAGTTCCACAAAATTATTTTTTTATTTTATTTTATACATGTTATGTTTATACAGAAGTCCATTTTTGACCTACTTAACATATTTTTGCCCAAGAGTCTTAAACACTAACTTGCTATACACACTGATTGACTGCCCTTCTGATTCCCAAAACTAGCGAAAAGTTCAACTAAAAGTTTTTAATTTATGATTTTATTTATTTATTTATTTATTTATTTATTTTACATGTTATGGCTGTACAGAAGTCCATATCTGACCAACTGAACGTATTTTTGGCCCAAGAGTCCTGAAAACGTACTTACTATACATACTCATTGACTTCCCTTCTGATTCCCATTACTAGCCAAATGTTCCACACAATGTTTTTTTTGTGTGCTTTATTTTTTTTTATTTTATACATGTTTTGTCTGTACAGAAGTCCATATTTGACCTACTGAAGATAATTTTGGCCCAAGAGTCCTTAAACACTAACTTACTATAAATACTCATTGACTTGCCTTCTGATTCCAATTACTAGCCAAATGTTCCACACAAAGTTTTTTTTTTTTTTTTACGTTTTATGGCTGTACAGGATCCATGTCTGACTAACTGAACATATTTTTGGCCCAAGAGTCCTGAAAACGTATTTTTTATATATACTCTTTGACTTCCCTTCTGATTCCAAATACTAGTGAAAAGTTCCACAAAATGTTTTTTTTTTTTTTTTTTTTTTTTTGCTTTATTTTTATTTATTTTTTTTATACATGTTATGTCTGTACAGAAGTCCATATCTGACCTACTGAACATATTTTTGGCCCACGAGTCCTTAAACACAAACTTACTAAACAGACCCCTTGACTTCCCTTCTGATTCAAATTACTAGCGAAAAGTTCCACCAATTTATGATTTTATTTATTTATTCATTTATTTTACATGTTATGTCTGTATAGAAGTCCATATCTTACCTATTGAACATATTTTTTGGCCCAAGAGTCCTTAAACACCATCTTGCTATACATGCTCATTGACTTCACTTCTAATTCTAATTACTAGTCAAATGTTCCACAAAAAGTTTTTTTTTTTTTTTTTTTTTTTACATTTTATGGGTGTACAGAGTCCATATCTGACCAACTGAACATATTTTTGGCCCAAGAGTCCTGAAAACTAACTTACGATATATACTCATTGACTTCCCTTCTGATTCCAAATACTAGTGAAAAGTTCCACAAAAATATATACATATTTTTTTTATTTTTATAAACATATTATGGCTGTATAGAAGTCCATATCTGAACAACTGAACATATTTTTGGCCCAAGAGTCCTTAAACACTAACTTACTATACCTACTGATTGACTGCCCTTCTGATTCCAATTACTAGCCAAAAGTTCAACCAAAGGGTTTATTATTTTTTATTTTTTTACATGTTATGGCTGTAGAGGTCCGTATTTAACCTACTGAACTTAATTTTGTCCCAAGAGTCCTTAAACACAAACTTACTAAACATACCCATTGACTTCCCTTCTGATTCCCATTACTAGACAAAAGTTCCACAAAAGGTTTTTAATGTATTATTATTATTTTTTTTATTTTTATTTTTTTACATATTATGGCTGTACAGAAGTCCATATCTGACCAACTGAACATATTTTTGGCCCAAGAGTCCTGAAAACTAACTTACCATACATACTCATTGACTTCCCTTCTGATTCCAAATACTAATGAAAAGTTCCACAAAATTGTTTTTTAAATTTTTTTTTTTGCTTTATTTTTTATTTTATTTTATACATGTTCTGTTTATACAGAAGTCCATATTTGACCTACTTAACATAATTTTGCCCAAGAGTCTTTAAACACTAACTTGCTATACACATTGATTGACTGCCCTTCTGATTCCTAAAACTAGCGAAAAGTTCAACTAAAGGTTTTTAATTTATGATTTTATTTATTTATTTATTTTACATGTTATGGCTGTACAGAAGTCCATATCTGACCAACTAAACATATTTTTGGCCCAAGAGTCCTGAAAACTTACTTACTATACATACTAATTGACTTCCCTTCTAATTCCAAATACTAGTGAAAAGCTCCACAAAAAGTGTTTTTTTTTTTAATTTATTTATTTTTTTACATATTATGGCTGTATAGAAGTCCATACCTGAACAACTGAACATATTTTTGGCCCAAGAGCCCTTAAACACTAACTTACTATACATACTGATTGACTGCCCTTCTGATTCCAATTACTAGCCAAAAGTTCAACCAAAGGGTTTATTATTATTATTTTTTTTACATGTTATGGCTGTAGAGGTCCGTATTTAACGTATTGAACTTGATTTTGTCCCAAGAGTCCTTAAACACAAACTTATTAAACATACCCATTGACTTCCCTTCTGGTTACCATTACTAGCCAAAAGTTCCACAAAAGGTTTTAAATTTATTATTATTTAATTATTATTATTATTTATTTGATTTTTTTTACATATTATGGCTGTACAGAAGTCCATATCTGACCAACTAAACATATTTTTGGCCCAAGAGTCCTGAAAAATAATTTACTATACATACTAATTGACTTCCCTTCTGATTCCAAAAACTAGCGAAAAGATCCACAAAATGTGTTTTTTTCGTGCTTTATTTATTTATTTATATTTTATGCATGTTATGTCTGTACAGAAGTCCATATTTGACCTACTGAACATAATTTTGGCCCAAGAGTCCTGAAAACTTACTTACTATACATACTCATTGACTGCCCTTCTGATTCAAAATACTAGTGAAAAGTTCCACACAATGTTTTTTTTTTTTTTTTTTTTTACATTTTATGGCTGTACCGAGTCCATATCTGACTAACTGAACACATTTGTGGTCCAAGAGTCCTGAAAACTTACTATACATACTCATTGACTTCCCTTCTGATTCCAAATACTAGCGAAAAGTTCCACAAAATGTTTTTTTTTTTTTTCTTTACATGTTATGGCTGTACAGGAGTCCATATCTGACCAACTGAACATATTTTTGGCCCAAGAGTCCTGAAAACTTACTTACTATAAATACTCATTGACTTCCCTTCTGATTCCAAATACTAGCGAAAAGTTCCACAAAATGTTTTTTTTTTTTTTTGCTTTATTTTTTATTTTATTTTATTTTATACATGTTCTGTTTATACAGAAGTCCATATTTGACCTACTTAACATATTTTTGCCCAAGAGTCTTTAAACACTAACTTTCTAAACATACCCATTGACTTCCCTTCTGATTCCAAATAATAGTGAAAAGTTCCACAAAAAGTTTTTTTCTTTTTTTTTCTTTCTATTTTTACATATTATGGCTGTACATAAGTCCATATTTGAACAACTGAACATAATTTTGGCCCAAGAGTCCTGAAAACTTACTTACTATACATACTCATTGACTGCCCTTCTGATTCCAAATACTAGTGAAAAGCTCCACAAAAAGTGTTTTTTATTTTATTTATTTTTTTACATATTATGGCTGTATAGAAGTCCATACCTGAACAACTGAACATATTTTTGGCCCAAGAGCCCTTAAACACTAACTGACTATACATACTGATTGACTTCCCTTCTGGTTACCATTACTAGCCAAAAGTTCCACAAAAGGATTTTAATTTATTATTATTTAATTTTTTTTTTTTTTTTTTTTTTTACACATTATGGCTGTACAGAAGTCCATATCTGACCAACTAAACATATTTTTGGCCCAAGAGTCCTGAAAACTAATTTACTATACATACTCATTGACTTCCCTTCTGATTCCAAATACTAATGAAAAGGTCCACAAAAAAAAGATTATTTTTTTTCTTTCTTTTTTTACATATTATGGCTGTACAGAAGTCCATATTTGAACAAATGAACATATTTTTGGCCCAAGAGTCCTGAAAACTAACTTACCATACATACTCATTGACTTCCCTTCTGATTCCAAATACTAATGAAAAGTTCCACAAAAAAAAAATTTAAATTTTTTTTTTTGCTTTATTTTTTATTTTATCTTATACATGTTCTGTTTACACAGAAGTCCATATTTGACCTACTTAACATATTTTTGCCCAAGAGTCTTTAAACACTAACTTGCTATACACACTGATTGACTGCCCTTCTGATTCCCAAAACTAGTGAAAAGTTAAACGAAAGGTTTTTAATTTATGATTTAATTTATTTATTTATTTTACATGTTATGGCTGTACAGAAGTCCATATCTGACCAACTAAACATATTTTTGGCCCAAGAGTCCTGAAAACGTACTTACTATACATACTAATTGACTTCCCTTCTAATTCCAAATACTAGTGAAAAGCTCCACAAATTTTTTTTTTTTTTTTTTTTTTTTTTACATATTATGGCTGTATAGAAGTCCATACCTGAACAACTGAACATATTTTTGTCCCAAGAGCCCTTAAACACTAACTTACTATACATACTGATTGACTGCCCTTCTGATTCCAATTACTAGCCAAAAGTTCAACCAAAGGGTTTATTATTATTTATTTTTTTACATGTTATGGCTGTAGAGGTCCGTATTTAACGTATTGAACTTGATTTTGTCCCAAGAGTCCTTAAACACAAACTTATTAAACATACCCATTGACTTCCCTTCTGGTTACCATTACTAGCCAAAAGTTCCACAAAAGGTTTTAAATTTATTATAATTTAATTATTATTATTTTATTTTTTTTACATATTATGGCTGTACAGAAGTCCATATCTGACCAACTAAACATATTTTTGGCCCAAGAGTCCTGAAAACTAATTTACTATACATACTCATTGACTTCCCTTCTGATTCCAAATAATAGTGAAAAATTCCACAAAAAGTTTTTTTCTTTTTTTTTCTTTCTATTTTTACATATTATGGCTGTACATAAGTCCATATTTGACCTACTGAACATAATTTTGGCCCAAGAGTCCTGAAAACTTACTTACTATACATACTCATTGACTTCCCTTCTGATTCCAAATAATAGTGAAAAGTTCCACAAAAAGTTTTTTTCTTTTTTTTTTTTTCTATTTTTACATATTATGGCTGTACATAAGTCCATATTTGACCTACTGAACATAATTTTGGCCCAAGAGTCCTTAAACACTAACTTACTATACATACTGATTGACTGCCCTTCTGATTCCAATTACTAGCCAAAAGTTCAACCAAAGGGTTTATTATTATTATTATTTTTTTTTACATGTTATGGCTGTAGAGGTCCGTATTTAACCTACTGAACTTAATTTTGTCCCAAAAGTCCTTAAACACAAACTTTCTAAACATACCCATTGACTTCCCTTCTGATTCCCATTACTAGCCAAAAGTTCCACAAAAGGTTTTTAATTTATTATTATTTAATTTTTTTTTCTTTTTACATATTATGGCTGTACAGAAGTCCATATCTGACCAACTGAACATATTTTTGGCCCAAGAGTCCTGAAAACTAACTTACCATACATACTCATTGACTTCCCTTCTGATTCCAAATAATAATGAAAAGTTCCACAAAAAAATTTTTTACATTTTTTTTTGCGCTTTATTTTTTATTGTATTTTATACATGTTCTGTTTATACAGAAGTCCATATTTGACCTACTTAACGTATTTTTGCCCAAGAGTCTTCAAACACTAACTTGCTATACACACTGATTGACTGCCCTTCTGATTCCCAAAACTAGCGAAAAGTTCAACTAAAGGTTTTTAATTTATGATTTAATTTATTTATTTATTTTACATGTTATGGCTGTACAGAAGTCCATATCTGACCAACTGAACATATTTTTGGCCCAAGAGCCCTTAAACACTAACTTACTATACATACTGATTGACTGCCCTTCTGATTCCAATTACTAGCCAAAAGTTCAACCAAAGGGTTTATTATTATTTTTTTTTTTTACATGTTATGGCTGTAGAGGTCCGTATTTAACGTATTGAACTTGATTTTGTTCCAAGAGTCCTTAAACACAAACTTACTAAACATACCCATTGACATCCCTTCTGATTCCCATTACTAGCCAAAAGTTCCACAAAAGGTTTTTAATTTATTATTATTTAATTTTTTTATTTTTTTTTTTACATATTATGGCTGCACAGAAGTCCAAATCTGACCAACTAAACATATTTTTGGCCCAAGAGTCCTGAAAACTAATTTACTATACATACTCATTGACTTCCCTTCTGATTCCAAATAATAGTGAAAAGTTCCACAAAAAGTTTTTTTCTTTTTTTTTCTTTCTATTTTTACATATTATGGCTGTACATAAGTCCATATTTGAACAACTGAACATGTTTTTGGCCCAAGAGTCCTGGAAACTAACTTACTATAAATACTAATTGACTTCCCTTCTGATTCCAAATACTAGCGAAAAGATCCACAAAATGTGTTTTTTTCGTGCTTTATTTATTTATTTATTTATTTATTTATATTTTATACATGTTATGTCTGTACAGAAGTCCATATTTGACCTACTGAACATAATTTTGGCCCAAGAGTCCTGAAAACTTACTTACTATACATACTCATTGACTGCCCTTCTGATTCCAAATACTAGTGAAAAGATCCACAAAAAGTTTTTTTTTATTATTATTTTTATTTTATTTATTTTTTTATACATATCATGGCTGTATAGAAGTCCATATCTGAACAACTGAACATATTTTTGGCCCAAGAGTCCTTAAACACTAACTTACTATACATACTGATTGACTGCCCTTCTGATTCCAATTACTAGCCAAAAGTTCAACCAAAGGGTTTATTATTATTTTTTTTTTACATGTTATTGCTGTAGAGATCCGTATTTAACCTACTGAACTTAATTTTGTCCCAAGAGTCCTTAAACACAAACTTACTAAACATACCCATTGACATCCCTTCTGATTCCCATTACTAGCCAAAAGTTCCACAAAAGGTTTTTAATTTATTATTATTTAATTTTTTTTTTTTTTTTTTTTTACATATTATGGCTGTACAGAAGTCCATATCTGACCAACTAAACATATTTTTTGGCCAAGAGTCCTGAAAACTAATTTACTATACATACTCATTGACTTCCCTTCTGATTCCAAATACTAATGAAAAGGTCCACAAAATGTGTTTTTTTTTCGTGCTTTATTTATTTATATTTTATACATGTTATGTCTGTACAGAAGTCCATATTTGACCTACTGAACATAATTTTGTCCCAAGAGTCCTGAAAACTTACTTACTATACATACTCATTGACTGCCCTTCTGATTCCAATTAGTAGCCAAATGTTCCACACAATGTTTTTTTTTTTTTTTTTTTTACATTTTATGGCTGTACCGAGTCCATATCTGACTAACTGAACACATTTGTGGTCCAAGAGTCCTGAAAACTTACTATACATACTCATTGACTTCCCTTCTGATTCCAAATACTAGCGAAAAGTTCCACAAAATGTTTTTTTTTTTTTTCTTTACATGTTATGGCTGTACAGGAGTCCATATCTGACCAACTGAACATATTTTTGGCCCAAGAGTCCTGAAAACTTACTTACTATAAATACTCATTGACTTCCCTTCTGATTCCAAATACTAGCGAAAAGTTCCACAAAATGTTTTTTTTTTTTTGCTTTATTTTTTATTTTATTTTATTTTATACATGTTCTGTTTATACAGAAGTCCATATTTGACCTACTTAACATATTTTTGCCCAAGAGTCTTTAAACACTAACTTTCTAAACATGCCCATTGACTTCCCTTCTGATTCCAAATAATAGTGAAAAGTTCCACAAAAAGTTTTTTTCTTTTTTTTTCTTTCTATTTTTACATATTATGGCTGTACATAAGTCCATATTTGAACAACTGAACATAATTTTGGCCCAAGAGTCCTGAAAACTTACTTACTATACATACTCATTGACTGCCCTTCTGATTCCAAATACTAGTGAAAAGCTCCACAAAAAGTGTTTTTTTTTTTTTTTTTTTTTACATATTATGGCTGTATAGAAGTCCATACTTGAACAACTGAACATATTTTTGGCCCAAGAGCCCTTAAACACTAACTGACTATACATACTGATTGAGTCAAGTCAAGTCAAGTCAAGTCAACTTTATTTATATAGCGCTTTTAACAATGTAGATTGTTTCAAAGCAGCTTTACAGTGTTAAACAGGAAAATAATGCAGCATAATTTTATTCAGCTGTATAGCCATTCTGGAAAAATTTCAAGTATCATACAGTGACAGTGTGGGCTTTAGATCAATAATTTGATCAGTAATTTAGTTTAAATGGTTAATTTAGTTTATTATTTAGATGTATTTCGATGTTTAGTTGAAAAATTTAGTGTCCCCAACTGAGCACGCCAAGCCAGAGGCAACAGTGGCAAGGAAACCAAAACCCCATTAGGTGACCTAATGGAGAAAAATAAACCTTGGGAGAAACCAGGCTCAGTCGGGGTGCCAGTTCTCCTCTGGTCAATTAACAAACAGCGTATTATTATTATTATTCAGGCAGTTTTACAGCTCGGAGGTCATAATAGATCAGAATATTCGAGGGACCGGGGGCAACATGCTGGAGACGGGTTTATTGAGGATGATGTTGATTAAATAATTATTAAAGTGCAATATTCGAATGATCGGAGGCAACACGCAGGAGACGGGTTTATTGAGATGCCGTGTCGATGAGGCAGTTTCAGGGGGAGTCTAATCACGGTCTCCCAGACACTTCGGGGTCCTGTGTTGGTCTTCTCTGGGCGCAGGTCCACCATCTGATCTGGATACGGCCCGGATCCGGCTGACTGCAGTAAACCTCGGGATAAAACAGAGAGACTAACATTAGCGTAGATGCCATTCTTCTGATGATGTAACGAGTACATCAGGTGTTATGGGAAGTGTTCCCGGTTCCGGCTGACCTAGTTAATGCAGCCTAACAATCATTTCATTGAAAAAGTGTTTTATGTGTATGCCACAGTAAAGAGATGTGTTTTTAGTCTAGATTTAAACTGACAGAGTGTGTCTGCTTCCCGAACAATGTTAGGAAGACTGTTCCAGAGTTTAGGTGCTAAATAGGAAAACGATCGACCGCCTGCAGTTGATTTGGATATTCTCGGTATGATCAACTGGCCAGAATTTTGAGACCGCAGTAGACGTGATGGAGTATAATATGTTAAGAGCTCGCTCAAGTATTGGGGAGCTAAACCATTTAGTGCTTTGTAAGTAATAAGTAAGATTTTAAAATTTATGCGATATTTAATAGGCAGCCAGTGCAGTGTTGACAGAACTGGGCTAATATGGTCATACTTCCTGGTTCTAGTAAGAACTCGAGCTGCTGCGTTTTGGACCAGCTGGAGTTTATTTATTAAGCGAGCAGGGCAACCACCCAGTAGAGCATTACAATAATCTAACCTTGAGGTCATGAACGCATTAACTAACTGTTCAGCATTTTGCATTGAGAGCATGTGCCGTAATTTAGATATATTTTTAAGATGGTAGAAAGCAGTTTTACAGATGCTAGAAACGTGGCTTTCAAACGAAAGATTGGTATCAAAGAGCACACCCAGGTTCCTCACTGACGACGAGGACTTGACAGAACAGCCATCAAGTGTTAGACAGTATTCTAGGTTACTACTTGTGGAGCTTTTTTGTCCAATAATTAAAAATTCAGTTTTTTCTGAATTGAGTTGCAGGAAATTACCAGTCATCCAATGTTACTAATTGGAATCAGAATGGAAGTTAATGAGTATGTATAGTGAATTAGTGTGTTTGGACTCTTAGTGCAAAAACATGTTCAGCAGGTCTAATATGGACTTCTTGTACAGCCATAATATGTAAAAAAAAAAAAAAAAAAAAAAAAAATTCCAAACCTTTTTTAGACCTGTAAGCTACTTATTGGAATCAGAAAGTAAGTCAATGAGTGTCTTTTTGACCTTTGGGACAAAAATGTGTTCAGTAGGTCAAATATGGACTTTGTACAGCCATAATATGTAAAAAAAAAAAAAAAAAAAAATGTAACCTTTTGTAGACCTTTTAGCTACTTATTGGAACCAGAAGGAAAGTCAATGAGTGACTTTTTGCCCTTTGGGAAAAAAACATGTTCAGTAGGTCAAATATGGACTACTTGTACAGCCATAATATGTAAAAAAAAATTTAAAAAATAATAATAATCCAAACCTTTTTTAGACCTGTATTCTACTTATTGGAATCAGAAGGGAAGTCAATGAGTGTCTTTTTGACCTTTGGGACAAAAATTTGTTCAGTAGGTCAAATATGGACTTTGTACAGCCATAATATGTACAAAAAAAAATGTAACCCTTTGTAGACCTTTTAGCTACTTATTGGTACCAGAAGGAAAGTCAATGAGTGACTTTTTGACCTTTGGGACAAAAATTTATTCAGTAGGTCAAATATGGACTTCTGTACAGCCATAATATGTAAAAAAAATAAAAATAAAAAAAACAAACCTTTTTTAGACCTGTAAGCTACTTATTGGAATCAAAAGGGAAGTCAATGAGTGACTTTTTGACCTTTGGGACAAAAATTTGCTCAGTAGGTCAAATATGGACTTTGTACAGCCAAAATAGGTTAACAAAAAAAAAAATAACAAAAAAAAATTACCTTTGTAGACCCTTTAGCTACTTATTGGAACCAGAAGGAAAGTCAATGAGTGACTTTTTGACCTTTGGAAAAAAAATGTGTTAAGTAGGTCAAATATGGACTTTTTGTACAGCCATAATATGTAAAAAAAAAAAAAAAAAAAAAAAAAAAATTTAAACCTTTTGTAGACCTTTTAGCTACTTTTTTGGAACCAGAAAGAAAGTCAATAAGTGACTTTTTGACCTTTGGGAGAAAAATTTGTTCAGTAGGTCAAATATGGACTTCTTGTACAGCCATAATTTGTAAAAAAAATAAAAATAAAATAAAAATCCAAACCTTTTTTAGACCTGTAAGCTACTTATTGGATTCAGAAGGGAAGTCAATGAGTGACTTTTTGACCTTTGGGACAAAAATTTGCTCAGTAGGTCAAATATGGACTTCGTACAGCCAAAATAGGTTAAAAAAAATAAATAAATAAATAAAAAAAAAAATTAACCTTTGTAGACCCTTTAGCTACTTATTGGAACCAGAAGGAAAGTCAATGGGTGACTTTTTGACCTTTGGGACAAAAATTTATTCAGTAGGTTTAAATATGGACTTCTGTACAGCCATAATATGTAAAAAAAAAAAAAAAAAAAAAAAAAAAAAAAAGTAACCTTTTGTAGACCTTTTAGCTACTTATTGGAACCAGAAGGAAAGTCAATAAGTGACTTTTTGACCTTTGGGACAAAAATTTGTTCAGTAGGTCACATATGGACTTTGTACAGCAATAATATGTAAAAAAAAAAAAAAAAAAAAAAAAAAAAAGGTAACCTTTTGTAGACCTTTTAGCTACTTATTGGAATCAGTAGGGATGTCAATGAGTGACTTTTTGACCTTTGGAAAAAAAATTGTTCAGTAGGTCAAATATGGACTTCTTGAACAGTCATAATATGAAAAAAAAAAAAAAAAAAAAAATTCCAAACCATTTTTAGACCTATAAGCTACATATTGGAATCAGAAGGGAAGTCAATGAGTGACTTTTTGACCTTTGGGACAAAAATTTGTTCAGTAGGTCAAATATGGACTTTGTACAGCCAGAAAATGTAAAATAAAAATTTTTTTTTAAACCTTTTGTAGACCTTTTAGCTACTTATTGGAACCAGAATGAAAGTCAATAAGTGACTTTTTGACCTTTGGGAGAAAAAATTGTTCAGTAGGTCAAATATGGACTTCTGTACATTCATAATATGTAAAAAAAATATATATATAAAAAAAAAATTTAAACCTTCTGTAGACCTTTTAGCTACTAATTGGAACCAGAAGGAAAGTCATTGAGTGGCTTTTTGACCTTTGGGAAAAAAAATTGTTCAGTAGGTCAAATATGGACTTCTTGTACAGCCATAATATGTAAAAAAAAAAAAAAAAAAAAAAAAAAAAAAAAAAAAAAATTTTAACCTTTTGTAGACCTTTTAGCTACTTATTGGAACCAGAAGGAAAGTCAACGAGTGACTTTTTGACCTTTGGAAAAAAAATATGTTTTGTAGGTCAAATATGGACTTCTTGTACAGCCATAATATGTCAAACATTTTTGTGGGAATTTTGGCTAGTAAAGGGAATAAGAAAGGAAGTCAATGAGTATGTATAGTAAATTAGTGTTTAAGGACTCTTAGGCCTAAAACATGTTCATGTCAAATATGGACTTCTGTACAGCCAAAACATGTATTAAAAAAATGTGGACCTTTTAACTACTAATTGGAATCAGAATGGAAGTCAATGAGTATGTATAGTGAAAGAAATTAAAACCTTTTTGTGGAACTTTTGGCTAGCAATTGGATTCAGAAGGGAAGTCAAAGAGTGTGTATGTATAGTAAGTTAGTGTTCAAGGACTCTTGGGCAAAAAAAATGTTCAGTAAGTAAAATATGGACTTCTTGTACAGCCATAATATGTAAAAAAAAAAAAAAAGTAACCTTTTGTAGACCTTTTAGCTATTTATTGGAACCAGAAGGAAAGTCAAAGAGTGACTTTTTGACCTTTGGAAAAAAAAATTGTTCAGTAGGTCAAATATGGACTTTGTACAGCCATAATATGTAAAAAAAAAAAAATAATTAAACCTTTTGTAGACCTTTTAGCTACTTATTGGAATCAGAAGGAAAGTCAATAAGTGACTTTTTGACCTTTGGGACAAAAATGTGTTCAGTAGGTCAAATATGGACTTCTGTACGGCCATAATATGTAAAAAAAAAAAAAAAAAATTAAACCTTTTTTAGACCTGTAAGCTACTTATTGGAACCAGAAGGAAAGTCAATGAGTGACTTTTTGACCTTTGAAAAAAAATGTGTTCAGAAGGTCAAATATGGACTTCTGTACAGCCATAATATGTAAAAAAAAAAAAAAAATCAAACCTTTTGTAGACCTTTTAGCTACTTATTGGTACCAGAGGGAAAGTCAATTAGTGACTTTTTGACCTTTGGGAACAAAATGTGTTCAGTAGGTCAAATATGGACTTCTTGTACAGCCATAATATGTATAAAAAACATTTTAAAAAAGTAACCTTTTGTAGACCTTTTAGCTACTTATTGGAACCAGAAGGAAAGTTAATGAGTGACTTTTTGACCTTTGGAAAAAAAAAATTGTTCAGTAGGTCAAATATGGACTTCTTGTACAGCCATAATATGTAAAGAAAAAAAAGGAAAAAAAACAAACAAACCTTTTTTAGACCTTAAAGCTACTTATTGGAATCAGAAGGAAAGTCAATGAGTGGCTTTTTGACCTTTGGAAAAAAAATTTGTTCAGTAGGTCAAAAATGGACTTCTTGTACAGCCATAATATGTAAAATAAAAGAAAAAAATAAAAAAATAATCCAAACATTTTTTAGACCTGCAAGCTACTTATTGGAATCAGAAGGGAAGTCAATGAGTGAGTTTTTGACCTTTGGGACAAAAATTTGTTCAGTAGGTCAAATATGGACTTTGTACAGCCATAATATGTAAAAAAAAAAAAAAAAGAAAAAAAATCCAAACCTTTTTTAGACCTGTAAGCTACTTATTGGAGTCAGAAAGTAAGTCAATGAGTGACTTTTTGACCTTAGGGACAAAAAATTGTTCAGTAGGTCAAATATGGACTTCTTGTACAGCCATAATATGTCAAACCTTTTTTGGCTAGTAAAGAGAATAAGAAGGGAAGTCAATGAGTATGTATAGTAAATTAGTCTTTAAGGACTCTTAGGCCTAAAACATGTTCTTTAGGTCAAATATGGACTTCTGTACAGCCAAAACATGTATAAAAAATGTGGACCTTTTAACTACTAATTGGAATCAGAATGGAAGTTAATGAGTATGTATAGTGAATTAGTGTGTTTGGACTCTTAGTGCAAAAACATGTTCAGCAGGTCTAATATGGACTTCTTGTACAGCCATAATATGTAAAAAAAAAAAAAAAAAAAAAAAAAATCCAAACCTTTTTTAGACCTGTAAGCTACTTATTGGAATCAGAAAGTAAGTCAATGAGTGTCTTTTTGACCTTTGGGACAAACAGGGGTTCAGTAGGTCAAATATGGACTTTGTACAGCCATAATATGTAAAAAAAAAAAAAAAAAAAAACATGTAACCTTTTGTAGACCTTTTAGCTACTAATTGGAACCAGAAGGAAAGTCAATGAGTGACTTTTTGCCCTTTGGGAAAAAAACATGTTCAGTAGGTCAAATATGGACTACTTGTACAGCCATAATATGTAAAAAAAAAATTAAAAAAATAATAATAATCCAAACCTTTTTTAGACCTGTATTCTACTTATTGGAATCAGAAGGGAAGTCAATGAGTGTCTTTTCGACCTTTGGGACAAAAATTTGTTCAGTAGGTCAAATATGGACTTTGTACAGCTATAATATGTAAAAAAAAAAAAAAAAAAACAGAAGGAAAGTCAATGAGTGACTTTTTGACCTTTGGGGAAAAAAAATGTTCAGTAGGTCAAATATGGACTTCTTGTACAGCCATAATATGTCAAACATTTTTGCGGGAATTTAGGCTAGTAAAGGGAATAAGAAGGGAAGTCAATGAGTATGTATAGTAAATTAGTGTTTAAGGACTCTTAGACCTAAAACATGTTCTTTATGTCAAATATGGACTTCTGTACAGCCAAAACATGTATTAAAAAAATGTGGACCTTTTAACTACTAATTGGAATCAGAATGGAAGTCAATGAGTATGTATAGTGAAAGAAATTAAAACCTTTTTGTGGAACTTTTGGCTAGCAATTGGATTCAGAAGGGAAGTCAAAGAGTGTGTATGTATAGTAAGTTAGTGTTCAAGGACTCTTGGGCAAAAATATGTCCAGTAAGTTAAATATGGACTTCTTGTACAGCCATAATATGTAAAAAAAAAAAAAAAAGTAACCTTTTGTAGACCTTTTAGCTACTTATTGGAACCAGAAGGAAAGTCAATGAGTGACTTTTTGACCTTTGGGAAAAAAAATTGTTCAGTAGGTCAAATATGGACTTCTTGTACAGCCATAATGTGCAAAAAAAAAAAAAAATAAATAAATAAATCCAAACCTTTTTTAGATCTGTAAGCTACTTATTGGAATCAGAAGGGAAGTCAATGAGTGACTTTTTGACCTTTGGGACAAAAATTTGTTCAGTAGGTCAAATATGGACTTTGTACAGCCATAATATGTACAAAAAAAAATGTAACCCTTTGTAGACCTTTTAGCTACTTATTGGTACCAGAAGGAAAGTCAATGAGTGACTTTTTGACCTTTGGGACAAAAATTTATTCAGTAGGTCAAATATGGACTTCTGTACAGCCATAATGTGTAAAAAAAACAAAAAACAAAAAAAACAAACCTTTTTTAGACCTGTAAGCTACTTATTGGAATCAAAAGGGAAGTCAATGAGTGACTTTTTGACCTTTGGGACAAAAATTTGCTCAGTAGGTCAAATATGGACTTTGTACAGCCAAAATAGGTTAACAAAAAAAAATAAAAATAAAAAAAAATAACCTTTGTAGACCCTTTAGCTACTTATTGGAACCAGAAGGAAAGTCAATGAGTGACTTTTTGACCTTTGGAAAAAAAATGTGTTAAGTAGATCAAATATGGACTTTTTGTACAGCCATAATATGTAAAAAAAATAAAAAAAATTAAAAAAAATTTTTTAAACCTTTTGTAGACCTTTTAGCTACTTTTTTGGAACCAGAAAGAAAGTCAATAAGTGACTTTTTGACCTTTGGGAGAAAAATTTGTTCAGTAGGTCAAATATGGACTTCTTGTACAGCCATAATATGTAAAAAAAAAAAAAAAAAAAAAAAAATTCCAAACCTTTTTTAGACCTGTAAGCTACTTATTGAATTCAGAAGGGAAGTCAATGAGTGACTTTTTGACCTTTGGGACAAAAATTTGCTCAGTAGGTCAAATATGGACTTCGTACAGCCAAAATAGGTTAAAAAAAAAATTTAAAATAAAAAAAAAAATTAACCTTTGTAGACCCTTTAGCTACTTATTGGAACCAGAAGGAAAGTCAATGAGTGACTTTTTGACCTTTGGGACAAAAATTTATTCAGTAGGTTTAAATATGGACTTCTGTACAGCCATAATATGTAAAAAAAAAAAAAAAAAAAAAAAAAAAAGTAACCTTTTGTAGACCTTTTAGCTACTTATTGGAACCAGAAGGAAAGTCAATAAGTGACTTTTTGACCTTTGGGACAAAAATTTGTTCAGTAGGTCACATATGGACTTTGTACAGCAATAATATGTAAAAAAAAAAAAAAAAAAAAAAAAAGGTAACCTTTTGTAGACCTTTTAGCTACTTATTGGAATCAGTAGGGAAGTCAATGAGTGACTTTTTGACCTTTGGAAAAAAATTGTTCAGTAGGTCAAATATGGACTTCTTGTACAGTCATAATATGAAAAAAATAAAAAATAAAAATAAAAAAATCCAAACCATTTTTAGACCTATAAGCTACATATTGGAATCAGAAGGGAAGTCAATGAGTGACTTTTTGACCTTTGGGACAAAAATTTGTTCAGTAGGTCAAATATGGACTTTGTACAGCCAAAAAATGTAAAATAAAAAAAAAAATTTAAACCTTTTGTAGACCTTTTAGCTACTTATTGGAACCAGAATGAAAGTCAATAAGTGACTTTTTGACCTTTGGGAGAAAAAATTGTTCAGTAGGTCAAATATGGACTTCTGTACATTCATAATATGTAAAAAAAATATATATAAAAAAAAAATTTAAACCTTCTGTAGACCTTTTAGCTACTAATTGGAACCAGAAGGAAAGTCATTGAGTGGCTTTTTGACCTTTGGGAAAAAAAATTGTTCAGTAGGTCAAATATGGACTTCTTGTACAGCCATAATATGTAAAAAAAAAAAAAAAAATTTAACCTTTTGTAGACCTTTTAGCTACTTATTGGAACCAGAAGGAAGGTCAACGAGTGACTTTTTGACCTTTGGAAAAAAAATATGTTTTGTAGGTCAAATATGGACTTCTTGTACAGCCATAATATGTCAAACATTTTTGTGGGAATTTTGGCTAGTAAAGGGAATAAGAAAGGAAGTCAATGAGTATGTATAGTAAATTAGTGTTTAAGGACTCTTAGGCCTAAAACATGTTCATGTCAAATATGGACTTCTGTACAGCCAAAACATGTATTAAAAAAATGTGGACCTTTTAACTACTAATTGGAATCAGAATGGAAGTCAATGAGTATGTATAGTGAAAGAAATTAAAACCTTTTTGTGGAACTTTTGGCTAGCAATTGGATTCAGAAGGGAAGTCAAAGAGTGTGTATGTATAGTAAGTTAGTGTTCAAGGACTCTTGGGCAAAAATATGTTCAGTAAGTTAAATATGGACTTCTTGTACAGCCATAATATGTAAAAAAATAAAAAAAATAAAAAAAAATAAAAAAAATATTAAACCTTTTTTAGACCTGTAAGCTACTTATTGGAACCAGAAGGAAAGTCAATGAGTGACTTTTTGACCTTTGAAAAAAAATGTGTTCAGAAGGTCAAATATGGACTTCTGTACAGCCATAATATGTTAAAAAAAAAAATTCAAACCTTTTGTAGACCTTTTAGCTACTTATTGGTACCAGAGGGAAAGTCAATTAGTGACTTTTTGACCTTTGGGAACAAAATGTGTTCAGTAGGTCAAATATGGACTTCTTGTACAGCCATAATATGTATAAATTTTTTTAAAAAAAAGTAACCTTTTGTAGACCTTTTAGCTACTTATTGGAACCAGAAGGAAAGTTAATGAGTGACTTTTTGACCTTTGGAAAAAAAAATTGTTCAGTAGGTCAAATATGGACTTCTTGTACAGCCATAATATGTAAAGAAAAAAAAGGGAAAAAAAACAAACAAACCTTTTTTAGACCTTAAAGCTACTTATTGGAATCAGAAGGAAAGTCAATGAGTGGCTTTTTGACCTTTGGAAAAAAAAATTGTTCAGCAGGTCAAATATGGACTTCTTGTACAGCCATTATATGTATAAAAAAATTTTTTTTTTTTAAATTCCAAACCTTTTGTAGACCTTTTAGCTACTTATTGGAACCAGAAGGAAAGTCAATGGTTGACTTTTTGACGTTTGGAAAAAAATATGTTCAGTAGGTCAAATATGGACTTCTTGTACAGCCATAATATGTCAAACATTTTTGCGGGAATTTAGGCTAGTAAAGGGAATAAGAAGGGAAGTCAATGAGTATGTATAGTAAATTAGTGTTTAAGGACTCTTAGGCCTAAAACATGTTCTTTATGTCAAATATGGACTTCTGTACAGCCAAAACATGTATTAAAAAAATGTGGACCTTTTAACTACTAATTGGAATCAGAATGGAAGTCAATGAGTATGTATAGTGAAAGAAATTAAAACCTTTTTGTGGAACTTTTGGCTAGCAATTGGATTCAGAAGGGAAGTCAAAGAGTGTGTATGTATAGTAAGTTAGTGTTCAAGGACTCTTGGGCAAAAATATGTTCAGTAAGTAAAATATGGACTTCTTGTACAGCCATAATATGTAAAAAAAAAAAAAAAAAGTAACCTTTTGTAGACCTTTTAGCTACTTATTGGAACCAGAAGGAAAGTCAATGAGTGACTTTTTGACCTTTGGAAAAAAAAATTGTTCAGTAGGTCAAATATGGACTTCTTGTACAGCCATAATGTGCAATATAAAAAAAAATAAAAAAAAAAATCCAAACCTTTTTTAGATCTGTAAGCTACTTATTGGAATCAGAAGGGAAGTCAATGAGTGACTTTTTGACCTTTGGGACAAAAATTTGTTCAGTAGGTCAAATATGGACTTTGTACAGCCATAATATGTACAAAAAAAAATGTAACCCTTTGTAGACCTTTTAGCTACTTATTGGTACCAGAAGGAAAGTCAATGAGTGACTTTTTGATCTTTGGGACAAAAATTTGCCCAGTAGGTCAAATATGGACTTTGTACAGCCAAAATAGGTTAACAAAAAAAATAAATAAATAAAAAATAACCTTTGTAGACCCTTTAGCTACTTATTGGAACCAGAAGGAAAGTCAATGAGTGACTTTTTGACCTTTGGAAAAAAAATGTGTTAAGTAGGTCAAATATGGACTTTTTGTACAGCCATAATATGTAAAAAAAAAAAAAAAAAAAAAAAATTTAAACCTTTTGTAGACCTTTTAGCTACTTTTTTGGAACCAGAAAGAAAGTCAATAAGTGACTTTTTGACCTTTGGGAGAAAAATTTGTTCAGTAGGTCAAATATGGACTTCTTGTACAGCCATAATATGTAAAAAAAATAAAAATAAAATAAAAATCCAAACCTTTTTTAGACCTGTAAGCTACTTATTGGATTCAGAAGGGAAGTCAATGAGTGACTTTTTGACCTTTGGGACAAAAATTTGCTCAGTAGGTCAAATATGGACTTCGTACAGCCAAAATAGGTTAAAAAAAAAAAAAAAAAATAAAAAAAAAATGTAACCTTTGTAGACCCTTTAGCTACTTATTGGAACCAGAAGGAAAGTCAATGAGTGACTTTTTGACCTTTGGGACAAAAATTTATTCAGTAGGTTTAAATATGGACTTCTTGAACAGTCATAATATGAAAAAAAAAAAAAAAAAAAAAAAAAAAATTCAAACCATTTTTAGACCTATAAGCTACTTATTGGAACCAGAAGGAAAGTTAATGAGTGACTTTTTGACCTTTGGAAAAAAAAAAATTGTTCAGTAGGTCAAATATGGACTTCTTGTACAGCCATAATATGTAAAGAAAAAAAAGGAAAAAAAACAAACAAACCTTTTTTAGACCTTAAAGCTACTTATTGGAATCAGAAGGAAAGTCAATGAGTGGCTTTTTGACCTTTGGAAAAAAAAATTGTTCAGTAGGTCAAAAATGGACTTCTTGTACAGCCATAATATGTAAAATAAAATAAAAAAAGAAAAAAATAATCCAAACATTTTTTAGACCTGCAAGCTACTTATTGGAATCAGAAGGGAAGTCAATGAGTGAGTTTTTGACCTTTGGGACAAAAATTTGTTCAGTAGGTCAAATATGGACTTTGTACAGCCATAATATGTAAAAAAAAAAAAAAAAAAAAATCCAAACCTTTTTGAGACCTGTAAGCTACTTATTGGAGTCAGAAAGTAAGTCAATGAGTGACTTTTTGACCTTAGGGACAAAAAATTGTTCAGTAGGTCAAATATGGACATCTTGTACAGCCATAATATGTCAAACCTTTTTTGGCTAGTAAAGAGAATAAGAAGGGAAGTCAATGAGTATGTGTAGTAAATTAGTCTGTAAGGACTCTTAGGCCTAAAACATGTTCTTTAGGTCAAATATGGACTTCTGTACAGCCAAAACATGTATAAAAAATGTGGACCTTTTAACTACTAATTGGAATCAGAATGGAAGTTAATGAGTATGTATAGTGAATTAGTGTGTTTGGACTCTTAGTGCAAAAACATGTTCAGCAGGTCTAATATGGACTTCTTGTACAGCCATAATATGTAAAAAAAAAAAAAAAAAAAAAAACATTCCAAACCTTTTTTAGACCTGTAAGCTACTTATTGGAATCAGAAAGTAAGTCAATGAGTGTCTTTTTGACCTTTGGGACAAAAATGTGTTCAGTAGGTCAAATATGGACTTTGTACAGCCATAATATGTAAAAAAAAAAAAAAAAAAAAAATGTAACCTTTTGTAGACCTTTTAGCTACTAATTGGAACCAGAAGGAAAGTCAATGAGTGACTTTTTGCCCTTTGGGAAAAAAACATGTTCAGTAGGTCAAATATGGACTACTTGTACAGCCATAATATGTAAAAAAAAATTAAAAAAATAATAATAATCCAAACCTTTTTTAGACCTGTATTCTACTTATTGGAATCAGAAGGGAAGTCAATGAGTGTCTTTTTGACCTTTGGGACAAAAATTTGTTCAGTAGGTCAAATATGGACTTTGTACAGCTATAATATGTAAAAAAAAAAAAAAAAAACAGAAGGAAAGTCAATGAGTGACTTTTTGACCTTTGGGGAAAAAAAATGTTCAGTAGGTCAAATATGGACTTCTTGTACAGCCATAATATGTCAAACATTTTTGCGGGAATTTAGGCTAGTAAAGGGAATAAGAAGGGAAGTCAATGAGTATGTATAGTAAATTAGTGTTTAAGGACTCTTAGGCCTAAAACATGTTCTTTATGTCAAATATGGACTTCTGTACAGCCAAAACATGTATTAAAAAAATGTGGACCTTTTAACTACTAATTGGAATCAGAATGGAAGTCAATGAGTATGTATAGTGAAGAAATTAAAACCTTTTTGTGGAACTTTTGGCTAGCAATTGGATTCAGAAGGGAAGTCAAAGAGTGTGTATGTATAGTAAGTTAGTGTTCAAGGACTCTTGGGCAAAAATATGTCCAGTAAGTTAAATATGGACTTCTTGTACAGCCATAATATGTAAAAAAAAAAAAAAAAAAAAAGTAACCTTTTGTAGACCTTTTAGCTACTTATTGGAACCAGAAGGAAAGTCAATGAGTGACTTTTTGACCTTTGGAAAAAAAAATTGTTCAGTAGGTCAAATATGGACTTCTTGTACAGCCATAATGTGCAAAAAAAATAAATAAATAAATAAATAAATAAATAAATAAATCCAAACCTTTTTTAGATCTGTAAGCTACTTATTGGAATCAGAAGGGAAGTCAATGAGTGACTTTTTGACCTTTGGGACAAAAATTTGTTCAGTAGGTCAAATATGGACTTTGTACAGCCATAATATGTACAAAAAAAAATGTAACCCTTTGTAGACCTTTTAGCTACTTATTGGTACCAGAAGGAAAGTCAATGAGTGACTTTTTGACCTTTGGGACAAAAATTTATTCAGCAGGTCAAATATGGACTTCTGTACAGCCATAATATGTAAAAAAAAAAAAAAAAAAAAAAAAAAAAACCTTTTTTAGACCTGGAAGCTACTTATTGGAATCAAAAGGGAAGTCAATGAGTGACTTTTTGACCTTTGGGAAAAAAATTTGCTCAGTAGGTCAAATATGGACTTTGTACAGCCAAAATAGGTTAACAAAAAAAAAAAAAAAAAAAAAAAAAAATAACCTTTGTAGACCCTTTAGCTACTTATTGGAACCAGAAGGAAAGTCAATGAGTGACTTTTTGACCTTTGGAAAAAAAATGTGTTAAGTAGATCAAATATGGACTTTTTGTACAGCCATAATATGTAAAAAAAAAAAAAAAAAAAAAAAAAAAAAAAAAATTTAAACCTTTTTTAGACCTGTAAGCTACTTATTGAATTCAGAAGGGAAGTCAATGAGTGACTTTTTGACCTTTGGAACAAAAATTTGCTCAGTAGGTCAAATATGGACTTCGTACAGCCAAAATAGGTTAAAAAAAAAATTAAAAATAAAAAAAAAAATTAACCTTTGTAGACCCTTTAGCTACTTATTGGAACCAGAAGGAAAGTCAATGAGTGACTTTTTGACCTTTGGGACAAAAATTTATTCAGTAGGTTTAAATATGGACTTCTGTACAGCCATAATATGTAAAAAAAAAAAAATAAAAAATAAAAAATCCAAACCTTTTTTAGACCTGTAAGCTACTTATTGAATTCAGAAGGGAAGTCAATGAGTGACTTTTTGACCTTTGGAAAAAAAATTGTTCAGTAGGTCAAATATGGACTTCTTGTACAGTCATAATATGAAAAAAAAAAAAAAAAAAAAAAAATCCAAACCATTTTTAGACCTATAAGCTACATATTGGAATCAGAAGGGAAGTCAATGAGTGACTTTTTGACCTTTGGGACAAAAATTTGTTCAGTAGGTCAAATATGGACTTTGTACAGCCAAAAAATGTAAAATAAAAAAAAATTTTTAAACCTTTTGTAGACCTTTTAGCTACTTATTGGAACCAGAATGAAAGTCAATAAGTGACTTTTTGACCTTTGGGAGAAAAAATTGTTCAGTAGGTCAAATATGGACTTCTGTACATTCATAATATGTAAAAAAAATATATATAAAAAAAAAAAATTTAAACCTTCTGTAGACCTTTTAGCTACTAATTGGAACCAGAAGGAAAGTCATTGAGTGGCTTTTTGACCTTTGGGAAAAAAAATTGTTCAGTAGGTCAAATATGGACTTCTTGTACAGCCATAATATGTATAAAAAAAAATAAAAAAAAATTCCAAACCTTTTGTAGACCTTTTAGCTACTTATTGGAACCAGAAGGAAAGTCAATGGTTGACTTTTTGACGTTTGGAAAAAAATATGTTCAGTAGGTCAAATATGGACTTCTTGTACAGCCATAATATGTCAAACATTTTTGCGGGAATTTAGGCTAGTAAAGGGAATAAGAAGGGAAGTCAATGAGTATGTATAGTAAATTAGTGTTTAAGGACTCTTAGGCCTAAAACATGTTCTTTATGTCAAATATGGACTTCTGTACAGCCAAAACATGTATTAAAAAAATGTGGACCTTTTAACTACTAATTGGAATCAGAATGGAAGTCAATGAGTATGTATAGTGAAAGAAATTAAAACCTTTTTGTGGAACTTTTGGCTAGCAATTGGATTCAGAAGGGAAGTCAAAGAGTGTGTATGTATAGTAAGTTAGTGTTCAAGGACTCTTGGGCAAAAATATGTTCCCTTTCGTTCAGTCACTACGACGTAACGTTAGTGACTAACGAATGGGGGTTTCGCTTAGAAGCCTATCAACTTCGAGTTTTGAGAAAACGCCCAATGGCGTGCCAATGCCATGGGGCATGCGGAATTTGCATACGTAGCTCCGCCTCACTGCGTGAGTATATAAGGAAGTACGAGGCAATATCGCATTATGTTCTGCTTTCGGAGCCAAGAGTACCTACCTCTTCACTCCTACAGCCTTCTGAGACTCTGTCAGCTTCTTCGAGACGAGCAGCTTTCCAGTCGGTGTTGGTGTGACGGCGCGTTCCAGTGATCGCATACTTCCTGCCTGCTGATCTGTGCAGTGGTCCGCCTGACAGCTGGTGTGTGTTTCCCTGGGCGCTTCGGCATCGACTGCAAGGTTTTCCTCTCACAAAAAGAGCTTGCGCGTGGCACGTCTTTTTCAAGACGGCTCGCCCGTGCACTTCCGGGTGCGATCGATTTTCCGCTGCTGTCTGTGGACGCATTCACTGCTCGAGCGTGTTTGGGCTTCAGCACGCACGGGCAGTGTTTGCGGATGTGTCACGTTTCCATTGCGGGGGCGTGACCATCGCGATGTCACGGTCGAGACTCAATGATCTCCGTGAGGAGAGAGAGTCCCCTCTGCCACACCCCAATCTACCGTCCCCGAGTGAGATGGTACTTTGGCTGGTGGCCAGGGTGACCTGAGGGCGGTGCTGTGGTATTAAGAACCCCGACGTTCATTCCTCGGGCCACACCCCCCTCTTATACATCGCTTCCGCGAGTGTTGGATTGAATCTACGGCCCGTCTCTGACGCCCCGTTCGTTCAGTTCACGCTCCGGATAGCAGTGAGATGTCGATCGCCGCATCCCAAGGTGGGCTGGAGTCCTTTGGGGATGACGATTAGGTTGTGCTCCGCCTCCGGGTGTGTCAGCACTGCCTGATCTGACCTAAAGTTGACAGCCATGTTATCTCGGGCAGCCGTGAGTCTCGCGCTGGTGTGGAACTCCGCCCAGTCGCGGGTGCTCGTGGTTGCGCGATTGGTTTTTGGGGGCGGCACCCGACAGCTGTTGGGCCCCGCCCCCAATGCCTTTCGCTACCGGGGTGCATGAGGAGATCACGCGGTCCCGGAAGTCCCCGTGCTTCTCGCGACCGTTTGGTGGCCTCCTCCGCCTTCTCTGCCCTTGATGGGGCCGCGGCCTAGGGTACACTGGGGCCCCCTCCCCCCCCACTGTTGAACTCTCTGTTGCGCACTACGGTGTCCACAGAGGGCTTTGACGTGGCGTGGTGTGGCTGTCCTAAGCACCCCCCCCAAAGCCTGTGGGCTCGTCTACTTCGGTGGCGTGGTCCTGCAGTGCTACGGGCAGGCCGCCGCCCCTTTGCACATGCACAAGGGTGGAGCCGACCCAGGGCTCTTCATTGAGCTGCGTGCCGCAACTGACCCCGCCCCCGGGCGGTGAAGGTGGCCACACGCTCCCTGGGTCGGGCGATGTCCACAGCTGTGGTCCGGGAGAACACCAGGCCTTACCTGGTGATGTGGAGGACGTTGAGCGGGCCCGCCTCCTCAACTCACCCATATCCCAGGCTGGCCTCTTCGGCGGCGCGGCTGAGAACTGCGCCCAACAGTTCTCGGCCGCCCCAGAGCAGACTGAGGCTGTAACACGTACTGCCCCGGCGGCCAGCTGCTGCACCAGCCGCCGGCCCAGTCGCCTCAGTCCGCTCGCCGCCGAGGGCGCCCTCCCTCTTCCCGCCCGGCCCTAGCAGCAGCCTTCACCTGGGCCGCGCCGTGGAGGTGGTTGAGGATGTCGCCCAGTCCGCTCCCCAGACTGGTTAAACGCCAGGATGGAGGTGGACAACTCAGAGATGGGTTCCAGTTCTTCCCAGGGGATGGTAGCAGGGCCTCTCCTTCCCCCGGTGGAGGGCCGGGGGAAAATCCTTCCGCTGCTGGCCCCCGGGATAGCAGCGCTTGGGAAGAACTCATGTTCCTGTCTCTGAGCACCCAGAGACCGGTGATGACAGTGCGCGCCACCCTCGGGTCTCGCCACTCGCATCCCTCTCTGTCGCCAGCCCCCTGGCAGAGCAGACCCCAGTGGAACGCGAGTCCTTCCCTGGTCTCCTCTGTCAGGGCGCAGCCGTTAACCGTGCTCCGACCCGGGGACGCCCAACAGCCTCCCCTGTCCGCGCCGGTAACGCTGCCTCGCTGCCCCACCCAGGGTACGTCTGTCGTCCGGATGACCCCGTTGGTGCAGTCTCTGGAAGCCTGGCTTCAGCTTCCGGGGCTGTCCCGCTGGGCTGCCCGGACCATCAGGCTCGGCTACGCGATTCAGTTCGCGCAGGCTCCTCCCCGTTACAGGGGAGTCCGCTATACCATGACCGGGGCCCATGCCCCCGTCATGCGTGCGGAGATTGCCACTCTACTGGCGAAGGGTGCGATCGAGCGTGTCCCTCCAGCCGAAATGAGGTCGGGGTTCTATAGCCCCTACTTCATTGTACCCAAGAAAACCGGTGGGTTACGGCCAATCCTGGACCTTCGCATCTTGAACCGATCCCTTCACCGGCTTCCGTTCAAGATGTTGACTGCGAAACGCCTTTTCGAATGCGTTCGTCCGGACGATTGGTTTGCAGCGATCGACCTGAAGGACGCCTACTTCCATGTCTCCATCCTTCCTCGACACAGACCGTTCCTACGGTTTGCTTTCGAGGGGCGGGCATACCAGTACGCAGTTCTCCCATTCGGGTTATCTCTGTCCCCTCGCGTCTTCACGAAGATCGCCGAGGCAGCCCTTGCGCCCCTTTGGCAGCACGGGGTCCGCATCCTGAACTACCTCGACGACTGGCTCATACTAGGCCACTCTCGAGAGCAGGTTTGCGGACACAGAGATCTGGTTCTCCACCACTTAACCCGTCTGGGCCTTCGGGTCAACTGGGAGAAGAGCAAACTCTGCCCAGTGCAGAGGATCTCTTTTCTCGGTATGGAGATCGACTCGGTCGCCATGTACGCGCAGCTTTCGAGCGAGCGCGCGCAG
Source organism: Gobio gobio (assembly GCF_949357685.1). Taxonomy (NCBI): domain Eukaryota; kingdom Metazoa; phylum Chordata; class Actinopteri; order Cypriniformes; family Gobionidae; genus Gobio; species Gobio gobio. The sequence goes on along the minus strand of NW_027645582.1, from coordinate 741,614 downwards.
TCTCTGCTGACTTGCCTCCGACAAATCGAGAGCAAGAATGCGGTTCCACTGAAACTATTTCAGAGGCTCCTGGGGCATATGGCATCTGCAGCCGCGGTAACGCCGCTCGGATTGCTTCATATGAGACCGCTTCAGCACTGGCTTCGCGATCGAGTCCCGAGATGGGCATGGCAGTCTGGCACGGTCCGGGTCCAAGTGACTCGGGCCTGCTTACAGACACTCACCCCGTGGTCGAACCTCAGCTTTCTACGGGCCGGTGTGCCCTTAGAACGAGTTTCCAGGCATGTTGTCGTATCGACGGATGCCTCTGCCACGGGCTGGGGTGCCATGTGCAATGGACAAGCAGCCGCGGGCTCCTGGACAGGACCCCAGCGCCTCCTGCATGTCAATTGCCTCGAGTTGCTGGCAGTACGGTTCGCCCTGCACCGCTTCCGAGCGTTGCTGAAGGGTCAACATGTGCTTGTCCGGACAGACAACACGGCCGTAGTAGCGTACATCAACCACCAGGGCGGTCTACGCTCCCGCCGCATGTCTCAACTCGCCCGCCATCTCATCCTATGGAGTCAGAAGCGCCTGAGGTCCCTTCGTGCTGTCCATATTCCGGGAGTCCTGAACCACGCAGCCGACGAGCTCTCGCGGTTTCAGCCTCTCCCGGGAGAATGGAGACTCCATCCCCGGACGGTTCAGCTGATTTGGGAACAGTTCGGCGACGCACAGGTAGACCTGTTTGCCTCCCACGACTCTTCCCACTGCAGCCTGTATTATTCCCTGACCGAGGGCACGCTCGGCACGGATGCACTGGCGCACAGCTGGCCGCGGGGCCTACGCAAATATGCGTTCCCCCCAGTGAGCCTACTCGCACAGCTTCTGTGCAAGATCAGGGAGGACAAGGAGCAGGTCCTTTTGGTCGCCCCGTACTGGCACGGCCGGACCTGGTTCCCCGAACTCTTCTCCTTGCGACAGCCCCTCCCTGGCCTATTCCTCTGAGTCCGGACCTCCTTACTCAGAGACGGGGCACCCATTGGCACCCGCGTCCCGACCTTTGGAGCCTCCACGTGTGGCTCCTAGACGGGACCCGGCAGGGTTGAGTGGCCTACCACCTACGGTGGTCGCCACCATCACTTCCGCTAGGGCAGAGTCCACTCGGCATGCCTATGCGTTGAAGTGGAACCTCTTCGTCACCTGGTGCTCTTCCCGCCAAGAAGACCCCTGGAAATGTCCGATCGGGTCCGTGCTTGAGTTTCTCCAAGAGGGGCTGGAGCGAAGGCTGTCTCCCTCCACCCTCAAGGTATATGTGGCCGCAATATCTGCCCACCACGATCTCTTGGAGAACAAAAAGGTAAGTCAGCACGACCTGGTCATCAGGTTCCTGAGGGGAGCTAGGAGACTGAATCCTCCTCGCTCTCCTCTCGTACCCTCTTGGGACCTCGCAGTAGTGCTAACTGCTCTGCAGAGACCTCCCTTTGAGCCTTTGCGGTCGGTTGATATTAAGTTTCTGTCTATGAAGACGGCTCTGCTGACCGCATTGGCCTCAGTCAAGAGGGTCGGGGACCTGCAGGCATTTTCGGTTGACGAAGCGTGCCTGGAGTTCGGGCCGGCTAACTCTCACGTGATCCTGAGACCCCGGCCTGGATATGTGCCCAAGGTTCCCACCACTCCGTTCAAGGACCAGGTGGTGAACCTGCAAGCGCTGCCTTTGGAGGAGGCAGACCCAGCCTTGGCATTGCTCTGTCCAGTACGCGCTCTCCGCGCCTACGTAGACATGACGCAGTGTTTCAGGACCTCAGACCAGCTCTTTGTCTGTTATGGTGGAGAGCGGAAGGGAAGTGCTCTCTCGAAGCAAAGGCTGTCTCACTGGATTGTGGACACCATTGCTTTGGCTTACCAGCAGCAAGGCCGACCATGTCCCCTTGGTGTGAAGGCGCACTCCACCCGGAGTGTGGCCTCCTCTTGGGCTCTAGCGCATGGCGCCTCGCTAGCAGACATCTGCAGAGCTGCAGGCTGGGCGACACCCAACACATTCGCCAGATTCTATAATCTCCGAGTGGAGCCAGTGTCCGACTATGTACTCGCCCCCCCGAGGGGCCGGTGAAGGACCAGGTTCAGGTGTCTTCGCTTGCTCGCCACTCCACTCCACGGACTGGATACGTGCGATATTTCCTCAGGTGAGTTCCCCGAGAGCCCTGAGCTCCTCCAGCACTGTCGACGCCGACATCAGTTCAGTCTGCCCCTTCGAGCCCAGACCCTCATGTCCGGCCAGGTGCCCCATGTGCATGGTTCCCTCTGGCGACCCCCACATGTGTATTTCACCGTAAGTCTCCGCAGTGAGCGGGTTTCTTCCCTTGGCGTGTCCCCGCCACCCCTAGGGTTAAAAATCCACCTTCGGCTGGTACCCTAGAGATCTTCCATATGCAACCCTCTCCGGGTCATATGTGTCTCTTAAGTCCTCCCCACGGGTAGGCATCTTTGGCATTCCCTCACTGGGATATGCTTCCCAGTGTACCTTGGTATTCCTGTGTTAAGTGGGAGTCCTTCGTCCGTACTAGTCTTACGACAGGGTACTCACACTTACGCAGGGCACTGGAAGACAGCTGAGTGGCGGGATTATATTGGGACCCCCATTCGTTAGTCACTAACGTTACGTCGTAGTGACTGAACGAAAGGGAATGTCTCGGTTACGGATGTAACCCTCGTTCCCTGAGGAGGGAACGGAGACGTAACGTCCCCTTGCCACATCGAGCTGTGTTGCCTGGAACGCAGGAGTTCAGTCTTGGCTCCTCAAGCAGGTAACATAATGCGATATTGCCTCGTACTTCCTTATATACTCACGCAGTGAGGCGGAGCTACGTATGCAAATTCCGCATGCCCCATGGCATTGGCACGCCATTGGGCGTTTTCTCAAAACTCGAAGTTGATAGGCTTCTAAGCGAAACCCCCATTCGTTAGTCACTAACGTTACGTCTCCGTTCCCTCCTCAGGGAACGAGGGTTACATCCGTAACCGAGACGTTCAGTAAGTTAAATATGGACTTCTTGTACAGCCATAATATGTAAAAAAAAAAAAAAAAGTAACCTTTTGTAGACCTTTTAGCTACTTATTGGAACCAGAAGGAAAGTCAATGAGTGACTTTTTGACCTTTGGAAAAAAAAATTGTTCAGTAGGTCAAATATGGACTTCTTGTACAGCCATAATGTGCAAAAAAAATAAAATAAATAAATAAATAAATCCAAACCTTTTTTAGATCTGTAAGCTACTTATTGGAATCAGAAGGGAAGTCAATGAGTGACTTTTTGACCTTTGGGACAAAAATTTGTTCAGTAGGTCAAATATGGACTTTGTACAGCCATAATATGTACAAAAAAAAATGTAACCCTTTGTAGACCATTTAGCTACTTATTGGTACCAGAAGGAAAGTCAATGAGCGACTTTTTGACCTTTGGGACAAAAATTTATTCAGTAGGTCAAATATGGACTTCTGTACAGCCATAATATGTAAAAAAAACAAACAAAAACAAAAAAAAACCTTTTTTAGACCTGTAAGCTACTTATTGGAATCAAAAGGGAAGTCAATGAGTGACTTTTTGACCTTTGGGACAAAAATTTGCTCAGTAGGTCAAATATGGACTTTGTACAGCCAAAATAGGTTAACAAAAAAATAAAATAAAATAAAAAATAACCTTTGTAGACCCTTTAGCTACTTATTGGAACCAGAAGGAAAGTCAATGAGTGACTTTTTGACCTTTAGAAAAAAAATGTGTTAAGTAGGTCAAATATGGACTTTTTGTACAGCCATAATATGTAAAAAAAAAAAAAAAAAAAAAAAAATTTTAAACCTTTTGTAGACCTTTTAGCTACTTTTTTGGAACCAGAAAGAAAGTCAATAAGTGACTTTTTGACCTTTGGGAGAAAAATTTGTTCAGTAGGTCAAATATGGACTTCTTGTACAGCCATAATATGTAAAAAAAAATAAAAATAAAATAAAAATCCAAACCTTTTTTAGACCTGTAAGCTACTTATTGGATTCAGAAGGGAAGTCAATGAGTGACTTTTTGACCTTTGGGACAAAAATTTGCTCAGTAGGTCAAATATGGACTTCGTACAGCCAAAATAGGTTTAAAAAAAAATAAAAAAATAAAATAAAAAATAACCTTTGTAGACCCTTTAGCTACTTATTGGAACCAGAAGGAAAGTCAATGAGTGACTTTTTGACCTTTGGGACAAAAATTTATTCAGTAGGTCAAATATGGACTTCTTGTACGGCCATAATATGTAAAAAAAAAAATAATAATTTGCCTTTTGTAGACCTTTTAGCTACTTATTGGAACCAGAAGGAAAGTCAATAAGTGACTTTTTGACCTTTGGGACAAAAATTTGTTCAGTAGGTCACACATGGACTTTCTACAGCTATAATATGTATAAAAAAAAAATAATAATAATACAAAAGAAATGTTAACCTTTTGTAGACCTTTTAGCTACTTATTGGATGCAGAAGGAAAGTTAATGAGTGACTTTTTGACCTTTGGAAAAAAAAAATTGTTCAGTAGGTCAAATATGGACTTCTTGTACAGCCATAATATGTAAAGAAAAAAAACAAACAAAAAAAAAAAACCTTTTTTAGACCTGTAAGCTACTTATTGGAATCAAAAGGGAAGTCAATAAGTGACTTTTTGACCTTTGGGAAAAAAATTTGTTCAGTTGGTCAAATATGGACTTCTGTACAGCCATAACATGTAAAAAAAATTATAATATAAAGAAATTAAAACCTTTTTGTGGAACTTTTGGCTAGCTATTGGATTCAAAAGGGAAGTCAAATAGTGTGTATGTATAGTAAGTTAGTGTTCAAGGACTCTTGGGCAAAAATATGTTCAGTAAGTTAAATATGGACTTCTTGTACAGCCATAATATGTAAAAAAATAAATAAAAAATAAATAAAATAAAAAAATATTAAACCTTTTTTAGACCTGTAAGCTACTTATTGGAACCAGAAGAAAAGTCAATGAGTGACTTTTTGACCTTTGAAAAAAAATGTGTTCAGAAGGTCAAATATGGACTTCTGTACAGCCATAATATGTAAAAAAAAAAAAAATTCAAACCTTTTGTAGACCTTTTAGCTACTTATTGGTACCAGAGGGAAAGTCAATTAGTGACTTTTTGACCTTTGGGAACAAAATGTGTTCAGTAGGTCAAATATGGACTTCTTGTACAGCCATAATATGTATAAAAAACATTTAAAAAAAGTAACCTTTTGTAGACCTTTTAGCTACTTATTGGAACCAGAAGGAAAGTTAATGAGTGACTTTTTGACCTTTGGAAAAAAAAATTGTTCAGTAGGTCAAATATGGACTTCTTGTACAGCCATAATATGTAAAGAAAAAAAAGGAAAAAAAACAAACAAACCTTTTTTAGACCTTAAAGCTACTTATTGGAATCAGAAGGAAAGTCAATGAGTGGCTTTTTGACCTTTGGAAAAAAAATTTGTTCAGTAGGTCAAAAATGGACTTCTTGTACAGCCATAATATGTAAAATAAAATAAAAAAATAAAAAAATAATCCAAACATTTTTTAGACCTGCAAGCTACTTATTGGAATCAGAAGGGAAGTCAATGAGTGAGTTTTTGACCTTTGGGACAAAAATTTGTTCAGTAGGTCAAATATGGACTTTGTACAGCCATAATATGTAAAAAAAAAAAAAAAAAAAAATCCAAACCTTTTTTAGACCTGTAAGCTACTTATTGGAGTCAGAAAGTAAGTCAATGAGTGACTTTTTGACCTTAGGGACAAAAAATTGTTCAGTAGGTCAAATATGGACTTCTTGTACAGCCATAATATGTCAACCCTTTTTTGGCTAGTAAAGAGAATAAGAAGGGAAGTCAATGAGTATGTATAGTAAATTAGTCTTTAAGGACTCTTAGGCCTAAAACATGTTCTTTAGGTCAAATATGGACTTCTGTACAGCCAAAACATGTATAAAAAATGTGGACCTTTTAACTACTAATTGGAATCAGAATGGAAGTTAATGAGTATGTATAGTGAATTAGTGTGTTTGGACTCTTAGTGCAAAAACATGTTCAGCAGGTCTAATATGGACTTCTTGTACAGCCATAATATGTAAAAAAAAAAAAAAAAAAAAAAATTCCAAACCTTTTTTAGACCTGTAAGCTACTTATTGTAATCAGAAAGTAAGTCAATGAGTGTCTTTTTTACCTTTGGGACAAAAATGTGTTCAGTAGGTCAAATATGGACTTTGTACAGCCATAATATGTAAAAAAAAAAAAAAAAAAAAATGTAACCTTTTGTAGACCTTTTAGCTACTAATTGGAACCAGAAGGAAAGTCAATGAGTGACTTTTTGCCCTTTGGGAAAAAAACATGTTCAGTAGGTCAAATATGGACTACTTGTACAGCCATAATATGTAAAAAAAAAATATATATATATAATAATAATCCAAACCTTTTTTAGACCTGTAAGCTACTTATTGGAATCAGAAGGGAAGTCAATGAGTGACTTTTTGACCTTTGGGACAAAAATTTGTTCAGTAGGTCAAATTTGGACTTCTGTACAGCCATAATATGTAAAAAAAAAAAAAAAAATCAAACCTTTTGTAGACCTTTTAGCTACTAATTGGTACCAGAAGGAAAGTCAATGAGTGACTTTTTGACCTTTGGGACAAAAATGTGTTCAGTAGGTCAAATATGGACTTCTTGTACAGCCATAATATGTAAAAAATAATAATAGTAATAAAACATTAAAACCTTTTGTGGACCTTTTAGCTACAAATTGGAATCAGAAGGGAAGTCAATGAGTGACTTTATTGACCTTTGGCCCAAAAATATTTTCAGTAGGTCAAATATGGACTTCTGTACAGCCATAATATGTAAAAAATAATAATAGTAAAAAAACATTAAAAACTTTTTGTGGAACTTGGCTAGCAATTGGATTCAGAAGGGAAGTCAACGAGTGTGTATGTATAGTAAGTTAGTGTTCAAGGACTCTTGGGCCAAAAATATGTTCAGTAAGTTAAAAGGACTTTGTACAGCCATAATATGTAAAAAAAAAAATTGGATTCAGATTGAAATTTTTTATTTTTATTTAAACCTTTTGTAGACCTTTTAGCTACTATTTGGAACCAGAAGGGAAGTCAATGAGTGTGTATAGTAAGTTAGTGTTTAAGGACTGTTGGGACGAATATATGTTCAGTAGGTAAAATAAGGACTTCTGTACAGCCATAATACGTAAAAATATAATAATAATTAAAACCTTTTGTAGACATTTTAGCTACTAATTGGAACCAGAAGGAAAGTCAATGAGTGACTTTTTTGACCTTTGGGCCAAAAATATTTTCAGTAGGTCAAATATGGACGGCTGTACAGCCATAATATGTAAAAAAAATAAAAAAAAATAAAAAAAAAATAAAAAAAATAAAACCTTTTTGTGGAACTTTTGGCTAGCAATTGGATTCAGAAGGGAAGTCAACGAGTGTGTATGTATAGTAAGTTAGTGTTCAAGGACTCTTGGGCCAAAATTATGTGCAGTAAGTTAAATGGACTTTGTACAGCCATAATATGTAAAAAAAAAAATTGGATTCAGATTGAATTTTTTTTTTAAATTTAAACCTTTTGTAGACCTTTCAGCTACTAATTGGCACCAGAAGGAAAGTCAATGAGTGACTTTTTGACCTTTGGGACAAACATTTTTTCAGTAGGTCAAATATGGACTTCTTGTACAGCCATAATATGTAAAAAATAATAATAGAAATAAAACATTAAAACCTTTTGTGGACCTTTTAGCTACAAATTGGAATCAGAAGGGAAGTCAATGAGTGACTTTATTGACCTTTGGCCCAAAAATATTTTCAGTAGGTCAAATATGGACTTCTGTACAGCCATAATATGTAAAAAATAATAATAGTAAAAAAACATTAAAAACTTTTTGTGGAACTTGGCTAGCAATTGGATTCAGAAGGGAAGTCAACGAGTGTGTATGTATAGTAAGTTAGTGTTCAAGGACTCTTGGGCCAAAAATATGTTCAGTAAGTTAAAAGGACTTTGTACAGCCATAATATGTAAAAAAAAAAAAAATTGGATTCAGATTGATATATTTTTTTTTTATTTAAACCTTTTGTAGACGTTTTAGCTACTAATTGGAACCAGAAGGGACCAAGAATACGTTCTGAAGACCAAATATGGACTTCTGTACAGCCATAATATGTAAAATAAAAATAATAATTAAACCTTTTGTAGACATTTAAGCTACTTATTTATTTAAACCTTTTGTAGACGTTTTAGCTACTAATTGGAACCAGAAGGGACCAAGAATACGTTCTGAAGACCAAATATGGACTTCTGTACAGCCATAATATGTAAAATAAAAATAATAATTAAACCTTTTGTAGACATTTAAGCTACTTATTGGATTCAGAAGGGAAGTAAATGAGTGACCTTTTTTCACCTTTGGGCCAAACATTTTTTAAGTAGGTCAAAAATAGACTTCTGTACAGCCATTAAATGTAAAAAATTAAAATTAAAATTAAAACCTTTTGTAGACCTTTTAGCTACTATTTGGAACCAGAAGGGAAGTCAATGAGTGTGTATAGTAAGTTAGTGTTTAAGGACTGTTGGGACGAATATATGTTCAGTAGGTAAAATAAGGACTTCTGTACAGCCATAATACGTAAAAAAATAATAATAATTAAAACCTTTTGTAGACCTTTTAGCTACTAATTGGAACCAGAAGGAAAGTCAATGAGTGACTTTTTTGACCTTTGGGCCAAAAAAATATTTTCAGTAGGTCAAATATGGACGTCTGTACAGCCATAATATGTAAAAAAATAAAATAAAATAAAATAAAAAAATACAAAAATAAAACCTTTTTGTGGAACTTTTGGCTAGCAATTGGATTCAGAAGGGAAGTCAACGAGTGTGTATGTATAGTAAGTTAGTGTTCAAGGACTCTTGGGCCAAAATTATGTGCACTAAGTTAAATGGACTTTGTACAGCCATAATATGTAAAAAAAAAAATTGGATTTAGATTGAATTTTTTTTTTAAATTTAAACCTTTTGTAGACCTTTTAGCTACTAATTGGAACCAGAAGGAAAGTCAATGAGTGACTTTTTGACCTTTGGGAAAAAAATGTGTTCAGTAGGTCAAATATGGACTTCTTGTACAGCCATAATATGTAAAGAAAAAAAAGGAAAAAAAACAAACAAACCTTTTTTAGACCTTAAAGCTACTTATTGGAATCAGAAGGAAAGTCAATGAGTGGCTTTTTGACCTTTGGAAAAAAAATTTGTTCAGTAGGTCAAAAATGGACTTCTTGTACAGCCATAATATGTAAAATAAAATAAAAAAATAAAAAAATAATCCAAACATTTTTTAGACCTGCAAGCTACTTATTGGAATCAGAAGGGAAGTCAATGAGTGAGTTTTTGACCTTTGGGACAAAAATTTGTTCAGTAGGTCAAATATGGACTTTGTACAGCCATAATATGTAAAAAAAAAAAAAAAAAAAAAATCCAAACCTTTTTTAGACCTGTAAGCTACTTATTGGAGTCAGAAAGTAAGTCAATGAGTGACTTTTTGACCTTAGGGACAAAAAATTGTTCAGTAGGTCAAATATGGACTTCTTGTACAGCCATAATATGTCAACCCTTTTTTGGCTAGTAAAGAGAATAAGAAGGGAAGTCAATGAGTATGTATAGTAAATTAGTCTTTAAGGACTCTTAGGCCTAAAACATGTTCTTTAGGTCAAATATGGACTTCTGTACAGCCAAAACATGTATAAAAAATGTGGACCTTTTAACTACTAATTGGAATCAGAATGGAAGTTAATGAGTATGTATAGTGAATTAGTGTGTTTGGACTCTTAGTGCAAAAACATGTTCAGCAGGTCTAATATGGACTTCTTGTACAGCCATAATATGTAAAAAAAAAAAAAAAAAAAATTCCAAACCTTTTTTAGACCTGTAAGCTACTTATTGTAATCAGAAAGTAAGTCAATGAGTGTCTTTTTTACCTTTGGGACAAAAATGTGTTCAGTAGGTCAAATATGGACTTTGTACAGCCATAATATGTAAAAAAAAAAAAAAAAAAAAATGTAACCTTTTGTAGACCTTTTAGCTACTAATTGGAACCAGAAGGAAAGTCAATGAGTGACTTTTTGCCCTTTGGGAAAAAAACATGTTCAGTAGGTCAAATATGGACTACTTGTACAGCCATAATATGTAAAAAAAAAATATATATATATAATAATAATCCAAACCTTTTTTAGACCTGTAAGCTACTTATTGGAATCAGAAGGGAAGTCAATGAGTGACTTTTTGACCTTTGGGACAAAAATTTGTTCAGTAGGTCAAATTTGGACTTCTGTACAGCCATAATATGTAAAAAAAAAAAAAAAAAAAAAAAAAAAATTAAACCTTTTGTAGACCTTTTAGCTACTAATTGGAACCAGAAGGAAAATCTATGAGTGACTTTTTGACCTTTGGGACAAAAATTTGTTCAGTAGGTCAAATATGGACTTCTTGTACAGCCATAATATATACAAAATAAAATAAATAATAATAATAGTAATCCAAACCTTTTTTAGACATGTAAGCTACTTATTGGAACCAGAAGGAAAGTAAATGAGTGACTTTTTGACCTTTGGGACAAAAATTTATTCAGTGTGTCAAATATGGACTTCTGTACAGCCATAATATGTAAAAAAAAAAAAAAAAATCAAACCTTTTGTAGACCTTTTAGCTACTAATTGGTACCAGAAGGAAAGTCAATGAGTGACTTTTTGACCTTTGGGACAAAAATGTGTTCAGTAGGTCAAATATGGACTTCTTGTACAGCCATAATATGTAAAAAATAATAATAGTAATAAAACATTAAAACCTTTTGTGGACCTTTTAGCTACAAATTGGAATCAGAAGGGAAGTCAATGAGTGACTTTATTGACCTTTGGCCCAAAAATATTTTCAGTAGGTCAAATATGGACTTCTGTACAGCCATAATATGTAAAAAATAATAATAGTAAAAAAACATTAAAAACTTTTTGTGGAACTTGGCTAGCAATTGGATTCAGAAGGGAAGTCAACGAGTGTGTATGTATAGTAAGTTAGTGTTCAAGGACTCTTGGGCCAAAAATATGTTCAGTAAGTTAAAAGGACTTTGTACAGCCATAATATGTAAAAAAAAAAATTGGATTCAGATTGAAATTTTTTATTTTTATTTAAACCTTTTGTAGACCTTTTAGCTACTATTTGGAACCAGAAGGGAAGTCAATGAGTGTGTATAGTAAGTTAGTGTTTAAGGACTGTTGGGACGAATATATGTTCAGTAGGTAAAATAAGGACTTCTGTACAGCCATAATACGTAAAAATATAATAATAATTAAAACCTTTTGTAGACATTTTAGCTACTAATTGGAACCAGAAGGAAAGTCAATGAGTGACTTTTTTGACCTTTGGGCCAAAAATATTTTCAGTAGGTCAAATATGGACGGCTGTACAGCCATAATATGTAAAAAAAATAAAATAAAATAAAAAAAAAATAAAAAAAATAAAACCTTTTTGTGGAACTTTTGGCTAGCAATTGGATTCAGAAGGGAAGTCAACGAGTGTGTATGTATAGTAAGTTAGTGTTCAAGGACTCTTGGGCCAAAATTATGTGCAGTAAGTTAAATGGACTTTGTACAGCCATAATATGTAAAAAAAAAAAATTGGATTCAGATTGAATTTTTTTTTTAAATTTAAACCTTTTGTAGACCTTTCAGCTACTAATTGGCACCAGAAGGAAAGTCAATGAGTGACTTTTTGACCTTTGGGACAAACATTTTTTCAGTAGGTCAAATATGGACTTCTTGTACAGCCATAATATGTAAAAAATAATAATAGAAATAAAACATTAAAACCTTTTGTGGACCTTTTAGCTACAAATTGGAATCAGAAGGGAAGTCAATGAGTGACTTTATTGACCTTTGGCCCAAAAATATTTTCAGTAGGTCAAATATGGACTTCTGTACAGCCATAATATGTAAAAAATAATAATAGTAAAAAAACATTAAAAACTTTTTGTGGAACTTGGCTAGCAATTGGATTCAGAAGGGAAGTCAACGAGTGTGTATGTATAGTAAGTTAGTGTTCAAGGACTCTTGGGCCAAAAATATGTTCAGTAAGTTAAAAGGACTTTGTACAGCCATAATATGTAAAAAAAAAAAAAATTGGATTCAGATTGATATATTTTTTTTTTATTTAAACCTTTTGTAGACGTTTTAGCTACTAATTGGAACCAGAAGGGACCAAGAATACGTTCTGAAGACCAAATATGGACTTCTGTACAGCCATAATATGTAAAATAAAAATAATAATTAAACCTTTTGTAGACATTTAAGCTACTTATTTATTTAAACCTTTTGTAGACGTTTTAGCTACTAATTGGAACCAGAAGGGACCAAGAATACGTTCTGAAGACCAAATATGGACTTCTGTACAGCCATAATATGTAAAATAAAAATAATAATTAAACCTTTTGTAGACATTTAAGCTACTTATTGGATTCAGAAGGGAAGTAAATGAGTGACCTTTTTTCACCTTTGGGCCAAACATTTTTTAAGTAGGTCAAAAATAGACTTCTGTACAGCCATTAAATGTAAAAAATTAAAATTAAAATTAAAACCTTTTGTAGACCTTTTAGCTACTATTTGGAACCAGAAGGGAAGTCAATGAGTGTGTATAGTAAGTTAGTGTTTAAGGACTGTTGGGACGAATATATGTTCAGTAGGTAAAATAAGGACTTCTGTACAGCCATAATACGTAAAAAAATAATAATAATTAAAACCTTTTGTAGACCTTTTAGCTACTAATTGGAACCAGAAGGAAAGTCAATGAGTGACTTTTTTGACCTTTGGGCCAAAAAAATATTTTCAGTAGGTCAAATATGGACGTCTGTACAGCCATAATATGTAAAAAAATAAAATAAAATAAAATAAAAAAATACAAAAATAAAACCTTTTTGTGGAACTTTTGGCTAGCAATTGGATTCAGAAGGGAAGTCAACGAGTGTGTATGTATAGTAAGTTAGTGTTCAAGGACTCTTGGGCCAAAATTATGTGCACTAAGTTAAATGGACTTTGTACAGCCATAATATGTAAAAAAAAAAATTGGATTTAGATTGAATTTTTTTTTTAAATTTAAACCTTTTGTAGACCTTTTAGCTACTAATTGGAACCAGAAGGAAAGTCAATGAGTGACTTTTTGACCTTTGGGAAAAAAATGTGTTCAGTAGGTCAAATATGGACTTCTTGTACAGACATAATATGTAAAAAAAATAAAAAAAATAATAATAATCCAAACCTTTTTTAGACCTGTAAGCTACTTATTGGAACCAGAAGGAAAGTCAATGAGTGACTTTTTGACCTTTGGAAAAAAAAATTGTTCAGTAGGTCAAATAATGGACTTCTTGTACAGCCATAATATGTAAAAAAATAAATAAATAAAAGATAAAAAATAAAAATAAAAAATCCAAACCTTTTTTAGACCTGTAAGCCACTTATTGGAACCAGAAGGAAAGTCAATGAGTGACTTTTTGAGCTTTGGAAAAAAAAATTGTTCAGCAGGTCAAATATGGACTTCTTGTACAGCCATAATATGTAAAAAAAAAAAAAAATAAAAAAATAAAAAAAAAATCCAAACCTTTTTTAGACCTGTAAGCTACTTATTGGAATCAGAAGGGACATCAATGAGTGACTCTTTGACCTTTGGGACAAAAATTTGTTCAGTAGGTCAAATATGGACTTCTTGTACAGACATAATATGTAAAAAATAAAATAATAATAATAATCCTAACCTTTTTTAGACCTGTAAGCTACTTATTGGAATCAGAAGGGAAGTAAATGAGTGTGTATAGTAAGTTAGTGTTTAAGGACTGTTGGGACGAATATATGTTCAGTAGGTAAAATAAGGACTTCTGTACAGCCATAATACGTAAAAATAAAAAAAAAATAAAACCTTTTGTAGACCTTTCAGCTACTAATTGGCACCAGAAGGAAAGTCAATGAGTGACTTTTTTACCTTTGGGACAAAAATTTGTTCAGTAGGTCAAATATGGACTTCTTGTACAGCCATAATATGTAAAAAAAAAAAAAAAAAAAAAAAAAATAATAATCCAAACCTTTTTTAGACCTGTAAGCTACTTATTGGAATCAGAAGGGAAGTCAATGAGTGTGTATAGTAAGTTAGTGTTTAAGGACTGTTGGGACGAATATATGTTCAGTAGGTAAAATAAGGACTTCTGTACAGCCATAATACGTAAAAAAAAAAAAAAAATTTAAACGTTTTGTAGACCTTTCAGCTACTAATTGGCACCAGAAGGAAAGTCAATGAGTGACTTTTTGACCTTTGGGACAAAAATTTGTTCAGTAGGTCAAATATGGACTTCTTGTACAGCCATAATATACAAAAAAAAAATAAAAAAAAAATAATAATAATCCAAACCATTTTTAGACCTGTAAGCTACTTATTGGAATCAGAAGGGAAGTCAATGAGTGTGTATAGTAAGTTAGTGTTTAAGGACTGTTGGGACGAATATATGTTCAGTAGGTAAAATAAGGACTTCTGTACAGCCATAATACGTAAAAAAAAAAAAAAAAATTTAAACCTTTTGTAGACCTTTCAGCTACTAATTGGCACCAGAAGGAAAGTCAATGAGTGACTTTTTGACCTTTGAGACAAAAATTTATTCGGTAGGTCAAATATGAACTTCTGTACAGCCATAATATGTAAAAAAAAATATTTTTTAACCTTTTGTAGACCTTTTAGCTACTTATTGGAACCAGAAGGAAAGTCAATAAGTGAATTTTTGACCTTTGGGACAAATTTTTTTTCAGTAGGTCAAATATGGACTTCTGTACAGCCATAATATGTAAAAAAAAAAAAAAAAAAAACATTTAAACCTTTTGTAGACCTTTTAGCTACTAATTGGAACCAGAAGGAAAGTCAATGGGTGAATTTTTGACCTTTGGGAAAAAAAATTGTTCAGTAGGTCAAATATGGACTTCTGTACATTCATAATATGTAAAAAAAAAAAAAGAAAAAAGAAAAAAAAAAGTAACCTTTTGTAGACCTTTTAGCTACTAATTAGAACCAGAAGGAAAATCAATGAGTGACTTTTTGACCTTTGGGAAAAAAATTTGTTCAGTAGGTCAAATATGGACTTCTTGTACAGCCATAATATGTATAAAAAAAATAAATTAAAAAAAAAATAAAATGTAACCTTTTGTAGACCTTTTAGCTACTTATTGGAATCAGAAGGGACGTCAATGAGTGACTTTTTGACCTTTGGGACAAAAATTTGTTCAGTAGGTCAAATACGGACTTTGTACAGCCATAATATGTAAAAAAAAAAAAAAAAAAAAAAGTCAACCTTTTGTAGACCTTTTAGCTACTTATTGGAACCAGAAGGAAAGTCAATAAGTGACTTTTTGACCTTTGGGACAAGAATTTGTTCAGTAGGCCAAATATGGACTTCTGTACAGCCATAAAATGTAAAAAAAAAAAAAAACATTTTAAACCTTTTGTAGACCTTTTAGCTACAAATTGGATTCAGAAGGGAAGTCAACGAGTGTGTATGTATAGTAAATTAGTGTTCAAGGACTCTTGGGCCAAAAATATGTTCAGTAAGTTAAATGGACTTTGAACAGCCATATGTAAAAAAAAAATTGGATTCAGATTGATTTTTTTTATTTTTATTTAAACCTTTTGTAGACCTTTTAGCTACTAATTGGAACCAGAAGGAAAGTCAATGAGTGACTTTTTGACCTTTGGGGAAAAAAATTGTTCAGTAGGTCAAATATGGACTTCTTGTACAACCATAATATGTAAAAAAAATTAATAAATAAAATATAAAAAATAAAAATAAAAAATCCAAACCTTTTTTAGACCTGTAAGCCACTTATTGGAACCAGAAGGAAAGTCAATGAGTGACTTTTTGACCTTTGGGACAAAAATTTGTTCAGTAGGTCAAATATGGACTTCTTGTACAGACATAATATGTAAAAAAAAAATAATAAAAAAATAATAATAATAATCCTAACCTTTTGTAGACCTTTTAGCTACTTATTGGAACCAGAAGGAAAGTCAATGAGTGACTTTTTGAGCTTTGGAAAAAAAAATTGTTCAGTAGGTCAAATATGGACTTCTTGTACAGCCATAATATGTAAAAAAAAAAAAAAAAAAAAAAAAAAAAAATTTTAACCTTTTGTAGACCTTTCAGCTACTAATTGGCACCAGAAGGAAAGTCAATGAGTGACTTTTTTACCTTTGGGACAAAAATTTGTTCAGTAGGTCAAATATGGACTTCTTGTACAGCCATAATATGTAAAAAAAAAATAAAAAAAAATAAAAATAATAATCCAAACCTTTTTTAGACCTGTAAGCTACTTATTGGAATCAGAAGGGAAGTCAATGAGTGTGTATAGTAAGTTAGTGTTTAAGGACTGTTGGGACGAATATATGTTCAGTAGGTAAAATAAGGACTTCTGTACAGCCATAATACGTTAAAAAAAAAAAAAAATTAAAACCTTTTGTAGACCTTTCAGCTACTAATTGGCACCAGAAGGAAAGTCAATGAGTGACTTTTTGACCTTTGGGACAAAAATTTGTTCAGTAGGTCAAATATGGACTTCTTGTACAGCCATAATATACAAAAAAATAAATAAATAAAAAATAATAATAATCCAAACCTTTTTTAGACCTGTAAGCTACTTATTGGAATCAGAAGGGAAGTCAATGAGTGTGTATAGTAAGTTTGTGTTTAAGGACTGTTGGGACGAATATATGTTCAGTAGGTAAAATAAGGACTTCTGTACAGCCATAATACGTAAAAAAAAAAAAAAAAATTTAAACCTTTTGTAGACCTTTCAGCTACTAATTGGCACCAGAAGGAAAGTCAATGAGTGACTTTTTGACCTTTGGGACAAAAATTTATTCGGTAGGTCAAATATGAACTTCTGTACAGCCATAATATGTAAAAAAAAAATTTTTTAACCTTTTGTAGACCTTTTAGCTACTTATTGGAACCAGAAGGAAAGTCAATAAGTGAATTTTTGACCTTTGGGACAAATTTTTTTTCAGTAGGTCAAATATGGACTTCTGTACAGCCATAATATGTAAAAAAAAAAAAAAAAAAAAAACATTTAAACCTTTTGTAGACCTTTTAGCTACTAATTGGAACCAGAAGGAAAGTCAATGGGTGAATTTTTGACCTTTGGGAAAAAAAATTGTTCAGTAGGTCAAATATGGACTTCTGTACATTCATAATATGTAAAAAAAAAAAAAAAGAAAAAAGAAAAAAAAAAGTAACCTTTTGTAGACCTTTTAGCTACTAATTAGAACCAGAAGGAAAATCAATGAGTGACTTTTTGACCTTTGGGAAAAAAATTTGTTCAGTAGGTCAAATATGGACTTCTTGTACAGCCATAATATGTAAAAAAAAAAAAAAAAAAAGTCAACCTTTTGTAGACCTTTTAGCTACTTATTGGAACCAGAAGGAGGTCAATAAGTGACTTTTTGACCTTTGGGACAAAAATTTGTTCAGTAGGTCAAATATGGACTTCTGTACAGCCATAAAATGTAAAAAAGAATTTTTTTAACCTTTTGTAGACCTTTTAGCTACTTATTGGAACCAGAAGGAAAGTCAATAAGTGACTTTTTGACCTTTGGGACAAGAATTTGTTCAGTAGGCCAAATATGGACTTCTGTACAGCCATAAAATGTAAAAAAAAAAAAAAAAAATTTTTAAACCTTTTGTAGACCTTTTAGCTACAAATTGGATTCAGAAGGGAAGTCAACGAGTGTGTATGTATAGTAAATTAGTGTTCAAGGACTCTTGGGCCAAAAATATGTTCAGTAAGTTAAATGGACTTTGAACAGCCATATGTAAAAAAAAAATTGGATTCAGATTGATTTTTTTTATTTTTATTTAAACCTTTTGTAGACCTTTTAGCTACTAATTGGAACCAGAAGGAAAGTCAATGAGTGACTTTTTGACCTTTGGGGAAAAAAATTGTTCAGTAGGTCAAATATGGACTTCTTGTACAGACATAATATGTAAAAAATAATAAAAAATAATAATAATAATCCAAACCTTTTTTAGACCTGTAAGCTACTTATTGGAACCAGAAGGAAAGTCAATGAGTGACTTTTTGATCTTTGGAAAAAAAAATTGTTCAGTAGGTCAAATAATGGACTTCTTGTACAACCATAATATGTAAAAAAAATTAATAAATAAAAGATAAAAAATAAAAATAAAAAATCCAAACCTTTTTTAGACCTGTAAGCCACTTATTGGAACCAGAAGGAAAGTCAATGAGTGACTTTTTGATCTTTGGAAAAAAAAATTGTTCAGTAGGTCAAATAATGGACTTCTTGTACAACCATAATATGTAAAAAAAATTAATAAATAAAAGATAAAAAATAAAAATAAAAAATCCAAACCTTTTTTAGACCTGTAAGCCACTTATTGGAACCAGAAGGAAAGTCAATGAGTGACTTTTTGAGCTGTGGAAAAAAATTTGTTCAGGAGGTCAAATATGGACTTCTTGTACAGCCATAATATGTAAAAAAAAAAAAAAAAAAAAAAATCCAAACCTTTTTTAGACCTGTAAGCTACTTATTGGAATCAGAAGGGACATCAATGAGTGACTTTTTGACCTTTGGGACAAAAATTTGTTCAGTAGGTCAAATATGGACTTCTTGTACAGACATAATATGTAAAAAAAAAAAAAATAATAATAATAATAATAATAATAATCCTAACCTTTTGTAGACCTTTTAGCTACTTATTGGAACCAGAAGGAAAGTCAATGAGTGACTTTTTGACCTTTGGAAAAAAAAATTGTTCAGTAGGTCAAATATGGACTTCTTGTACAGCCATAATATGTAAAAAAAAATTAAAAAAATAAAAATAAAAATAAAAAATTCAAACCTTTTTTAGACCTGTAAGCTACTTATTGGAACCAGAAGGAAAGTCAATGAGTGACTTTTTGAGCTTTGGAAAAAAAATTTGTTCAGTAGGTCAAATATGGACTTCTTGTACAGCCCAGAGCCATAGAGAGAGAGAGTTGCGACAACTCCATAGACTCCAATGGAACGGTTTTTTTTACAGCAATGGCGGCTCGCGGAGACTCTCAATAGTTCCCGGAAGTAGCAGCCGCGCCATAGAGTTACAGCAGAACAGACCGTTTGTGATGCACTTTTAAAAGGTAAGACGTTTAATCAGTAAGATTTTAAATGATCAGCACATTTTAATCAAAATAACTTGTACTTTAATGTACAAGTTATTTTGATTAAAATGTGCTGATCATTTAAAATCTTACTGATTAAACGTCTTACCTTTTAAAAGTGCATCACAAACGGTCTGTTCTGCTGTAACTCTATGGCGCGGCTGCTACTTACGGGAACTATTGAGAGTCTCCGCGAGCCGCCATTGCTGTAAAAAAAACCGTTCCATTGGAGTCTATGGAGTTGTCGCAACTCTCTCTCTCTATGCCTGCATGTTTAGATTATTCATCATTAAAAAAATATATATTTTAAAAACAACATCGCTGTAACTACATACTCATGCTACATACACATGTCGATGTGTAATAAAATTATTGAAAATTAATGCATTTATTGACTATTAATTACCAAAAAGCGCAGTTCTGTCACTGTGACTATCAATTTGAATTGCCCGTCAAAGCACTTCCTGGAACTATTCGAGGTCTACATGAATCACGTGACTATCAAGCGTTTTGAACTTCCGTTGTCGCAACTCTCTCTCTCTATGGCTCTGGTACAGCCATAATATGTAAAAAAAAAAAAAAAAAAAAAAAAAAAAATTTAACCTTTTGTAGACCTTTTAGCTACTAATTGAAACTTGAAGGAAAGTGAATGAGTGACTTTTTGACCTTTGGGACAAAAAATTGTTCAGTAGGTCAAATATGGACTTCTTGTACAGCCATAATATGTAAAATAAAATAAAAAAATAAAAAAATAATCCAAACATTTTTTAGACCTGTATTCTATTTATTGGAATCAGAAGGGAAGTCAATTAGTGTCTTTTTGACCTTTGGGACAAAAATTTGTTCAGTAGGTCAAATATGGACTTTGTACAGCTATAATATGTAAAAAATAAAAAAAAACAGAAGGAAAGTCAATGAGTGACTTTTTGACCTTTGGGGGAAAAAAATGTTCAGTAGGTCAAATATGGACTTCTTGTACAGCCATAATATGTAAAAAAAAAAAAAAAAAAAAAAAAAAAAAAAAATGTTAACCTTTTGTAGACCTTTTAGCTACTATTTGGAACCAGAAGGAAAGTCAATGAGTGACTTTTTGACCTTTTGGAAAAAAATTTGTTCAGTAGGTCAAATATGGACTTCTGTATAGCCATAATATGTAAAAAAAAAAAAAAAAAAAAAAAAAAATTAAAAATAAAATTGTTGACCTTTTGTAGACCTTTTAGCTACTTATTGGTACCAGAAGGAAAGTCAATGAGTGACTTTTTGACCTTTGGGAAAAAAATGTGTTCAGTAGGTCAAATATGGACTTCTGTATAGCCATAATATGTAAAAAAAAAAAAAAAAAAAAAAAATTCCAAACCTTTTTTAGACCTGTAAGCTACTTATTGGAGTCAGAAAGTAAGTCAATGAGTGACTTTTTGACCTTAGGGACAAAAAATTGTTCAGTAGGTCAAATATGGACTTCTTGTACAGCCATAATATGTCAAACATTTTTGTGGGAATGTTGGCTAGTAAAGAGAATAAGAAGGGAAGTCAATGAGTATGTATAGTAAATTAGTGTTTAAGGACTCTTAGGCCTAAAACATGTTCTTTAGGTCAAATATGGACTTCT
The DNA here is from genome assembly GCF_949357685.1 of Gobio gobio. NCBI lineage: Eukaryota > Metazoa > Chordata > Actinopteri > Cypriniformes > Gobionidae > Gobio > Gobio gobio. Next base: position 720,742 of record NW_027645582.1, on the reverse strand, counting down.
GTACTGCCAAAACATGTATAAAAAATGTGGACCTTTTAACTACTAATTGGAATCAGAATGGAACTTAATGAGTATGTATAGTGAATTAGTGTGTTTGGACTCTTAGTGCAAAAACATGTTCAGCAGGTCAAATATGGACTTCTTGTACAGCCATAATATTTAAAAAAAAAAAAAAAAAAAAAAAAAAAAAATTCCAAACCTTTTGTAGACATGTATTCTACTTATTGGAATCAGAAGGGAAGTCAATGAGTGTCTTTTTGACCTTTGGGACAAAAATTTGTTCAGTAGGTCAAATATGGACTTCTGTATAGCCATAATATGTAAAAAAAAAAAAAAAAAAAAAAAAAAAATTAAAATAAAATTGTTGACCTTTTGTAGACCTTTTAGCTACTATTTGGAACCAGAAGGAAAGTCAATGAGTGACTTTTTGACCTTTGGGAAAAAAATATGTTCAGTAGGTCAAATATGGACTTCTGTACAGCCATTTCATGTAAAAAAAAATTATAATGTAAAGAAATTAAAACCGTTTTGTGGAACATTTGGCTAGCAATTGGATTCAGAAGGGAAGTCAAAGAGTATGTATGTATAGTAAGTTAGTGTTCAAGGACTCTTGGGCAAAAATATGTTCAGTAAGTTAAATATGGACTTCTTGTACAGCCATAATAAGTAAAAAAAATAAAAAAAATAAAAAAAACATTTAAACCTTTTGTAGACCTTTTAGCTACTTATTGGAACCAGAAGGAAAGTCAATGAGTGACTTTTTGACCTTTGGGACAAAAATTTGTTCAGTAGGTCAAATATGGACTTTGTACAGCCATAATCTGTAAAAAAAAAAAAAAAAAAAATGGAACCTTTTGTAGACCTTTTAGCTACTTATTGGTACCAGAAGGAAAGTCAATTAGTGACTTTTTGACCATTGGGACAAAAATGTAATCAGTTGGTCAAATATGGACTTCTGTACAGCCCTAATATGTAAAAAAAAAAAAAAATTCAAACCTTTTGTAGACCTTTTAGCTACTTATTGGTACCAGAAGGAAAGTCAATGAGTGACTTTTTGACCTTTGGGAAAAAAATGTGTTCAGTAGGTCAAATATGGACTTCTGTATAGCCATAATATGTAAAAAAAAAAAAAAAAAAAAAAAAAAAAAAAAAAAAAAACATTTAAACCTTTTGTAGACCTTTTAGCTACTAATTGGAACCAGAAGGAAATTCAATGAGTGACCTTTTAGCTACTTATTGGTACCAGAAGGAAAGTCAATTAGTGACTTTTTGACCTTTGGGACAAAAATGTAATCAGTTGGTCAAATATGGACTTCTGTACAGCCCTAATATGTAAAAAAAAAAAAAATTCAAACCTTTTGTAGACCTTTTAGCTACTTATTGGTACCAGAAGGAAAGTCAATGAGTGACTTTTTGACCTTTGAAAAAAAAAATTGTTCAGTAGGTCAAAAATGGACTTCTTGTACAGCCATAATATGTAAAATAAAATAAAAAAATAAAAAAATAATCCAAACATTTTTTAGACCTGCAAGCTACTTATTGGAATCAGAAGGGAAGTCAATGAGTGAGTTTTTGACCTTTGGGACAAAAATTTGTTCAGTAGGTCAAATATGGACTTTGTACAGCCATAATATGTAATAAAAAAAAAAAAAAAAAAAATCCAAACCTTTTTTAGACCTGTAAGCTACTTATTGGAGTCAGAAAGTAAGTCAATGAGTGACTTTTTGACCTTAGGGACAAAAAATTGTTCAGTAGGTCAATTATGGACTTCTTGTACAGCCATAATATGTCAAACGTTTTTGTGGGAATGTTGGCTAGTAAAGAGAATAAGAAGGGAAGTCAATGAGTATGTATAGTAAATTAGTGTTTAAGGACTCTTAGGCCTAAAACATGTTCTTTAGGTCAAATATGGACTTCTGTACAGCCAAAACATGTATAAAAAATGTGGACCTTTTAACTACTAATTGGAATCAGAATGGAAGTTAATGAGTATGTATAGTGAATTAGTGTGTTTGGACTCTTAGTGCAAAAACATGTTCAGCAGGTCAAATATGGACTTCTTGTACAGCCATAATATGTAAAAAAAAAAAAAAAAAAAAAAAAAATTCCAAACCTTTTTTAGACCTGTAAGCTACTTATTGGAATCAGAAAGTAAGTCAATGAGTGTCTTTTTGACCTTTGGGACAAAAATGTGTTCAGTAGGTCAAATATGGACTTTGTACAGCCATAATATGTAAAAAAAAAAAAAAAAAAAATTTAACCTTTTGTAGACCTTTTAGCTACTAATTGGAACCAGAAGGAAAGTCAATGAGTGACTTTTTGCCCTTTGGGAAAAAAACATGTTCAGTAGGTCAAATATGGACTACTTGTACAGCCATAATATGTAAAAAAAATGAAAAAAATAATAATAATCCAAACCTTTTTTAGACCTGTATTCTACTTATTGGAATCAGAAGGGAAGTCAATTAGTGTCTTTTTGACCTTTGGGACAAAAATTTGTTCAGTAGGTCAAATATGGAGACTTTGTACAGCTATAATATGTAAAAAAAAAACAGAAGGAAAGTCAATGAGTGACTTTTTGACCTTTGGGGAAAAAAATGTTCAGTAGGTCAAATATGGACTTCTTGTACAGCCATAATATGTAAAAAAAAAAAAAAAAAAAAAAAAAATGTTAACCTTTTGTAGACCTTTTAGCTACTATTTGGAACCAGAAGGAAAGTCAATGAGTGACTTTTTGACCTTTTGGAAAAAAATGTGTTCAGTAGGTCAAATATGGACTTCTGTATAGCCATAATATGTAAAAAAAAAAAAAAAAAAAATTAAAATAAAATTGTTGACCTTTTGTAGACCTTTTAGCTACTTATTGGTACCAGAAGGAAAGTCAATGAGTGACTTTTTGACCTTTGGGAAAAAAATGTGTTCAGTAGGTCAAATATGGACTACTTGTACAGCCATAATATGTAAAAAAAAAAAAAAAATTTAACCTTTTGTAGACCTTTTAGCTACTAATTGGAACCAGAAGGAAAGTCAATGAGTGACTTTTTGCCCTTTGGGAAAAAACATGTTCAGTAGGTCAAATATGGACTACTTGTACAGCCATAATATGTAAAAAAAAATTAAAAAATAATAATAATCCAAACCTTTTTTAGACCTGTATTCTACTTATTGGAATCAGAAGGGAAGTCAATTAGTGTCTTTTTGACCTTTGGGACAAAAATTTGTTCAGTAGGTCAAATATGGACTTCTTGTACAGCCATAATATGTAAAAAAAAAAAAAAAAAAAAAAAAAAATATGTTAACCTTTTGTAGACCTTTTAGCTACTATTTGGAACCAGAAGGAAAGTCAATGAGTGACTTTTTGACCTTTTGGAAAAAAATGTGTTCAGTAGGTCAAATATGGACTTCTGTATAGCCATAATATGTAAAAAAAAAAAAAAAAATTAAAATAAAATTGTTGACCTTTTGTAGACCTTTTAGCTACTTATTGGTACCAGAAGGAAAGTCAATGAGTGACTTTTTGACCTTTGGGAAAAAAATGTGTTCAGTAGGTCAAATATGGACTTCTGTATAGCCATAATATGTAAAAAAAAAAAAAAAAAAAAAATGTAAACCTTTTTGTAGACCTTTTAGCTACTTATTGGAACCAGAAGGAAAGTCAATAAGTGACTTTTTGACCTTTGGGACAAAAATTTGTTCAGTAGATCAAATATGGACTTCTGTACAGCCATAATATGTAAAAAAAAAAAAAAAAAAAATGTTTACCTTTTGTAGACCTTTTAGCTACTTATTGGAACCAGAAGGAAAGTCAATGAGTGACTTTTTGACCTTTGGAAAAAAAATTTGTTCAGTAGGTCAAATATGGACTTCTTGTACAGCCATAATATGTAAAAAAAAAAAAAAAAAAAAAAAAAAAAAAAAATCCAAACCTTTTTTAGACCTGTAAGCTACTTATTGGAACCAGAAGGAAAGTCAATGAGTGACTTTTTGACCTTTGGGACAAAAATTTGTTCAGTAGGTCAAATATGGACTTTGTACAGCCATAATCTGTAAAAAAAAAAAAAAAAAAAATGGAACCTTTTGTAGACCTTTTAGCTACTTATTGGTACCAGAAGGAAAGTCAATTAGTGACTTTTTGACCTTTGGGACAAAAATGTAATCAGTTGGTCAAATATGGACTTCTGTACAGCCCTAATCTGTTAAAAAAAAAAAAATTCAAACCTTTTGTTGACCTTTTAGCTACTTATTGGTACCAGAAGGAAAGTCAATGAGTGACTTTTTGACCTTTGGAAAAAAAATTTGTTCAGTAGGTCAAAAATGGACTTCTTGTACAGCCATAATATGTAAAATAAAATAAAAAAATAAAAAAATAATCCAAACATTTTTTAGACCTGCAAGCTACTTATTGGAATCAGAAGGGAAGTCAATGAGTGAGTTTTTGACCTTTGGGACAAAAATTTGTTCAGTAGGTCAAATATGGACTTTGTACAGCCATAATATGTAAAAAAAATAAAATAAAAAAAAATCCAAACCTTTTTTAGACCTGTAAGCTACTTATTGGAGTCAGAAAGTAAGTCAATGAGTGACTTTTTGACCTTAGGGACAAAAAATTGTTCAGTAGGTCAAATATGGACTTCTTGTACAGCCATAATATGTCAAACGTTTTTGTGGGAATGTTGGCTAGTAAAGAGAATAAGAAGGGAAGTCAATGAGTATGTATAGTAAATTAGTGTTTAAGGACTCTTAGGCCTAAAACATGTTCTTTAGGTCAAATATGGACTTCTGTACAGCCAAAACATGTATAAAAAATGTGGACCTTTTAACTACTAATTGGAATCAGAATGGAAGTTAATGAGTATGTATAGTGAATTAGTGTGTTTGGACTCTTAGTGCAAAAACATGTTCAGCAGGTCAAATATGGATTTCTTGTACAGCCATAATATGTAAAAAAAAAAAAAAAAAATTCCAAACCTTTTTTAGACCTGTATTCTACTTATTGGAATCAGAAGGGAAGTCAATGAGTGTCTTTTTGACCTTTTGGACAAAAATGTGTTCAGTAGGTCAAATATGGACTTCTTTGTACAGCCATAATATGTAAAAAAAAAAAAAAAAAATTTTAACCTTTTGTAGACCTTTTAGCTACTAATTGGAACCAGAAGGAAAGTCAATGAGTGACTTTTTGCCCTTTGGGAAAAAAACATGTTCAGTAGGTCAAATATGGACTACTTGTACAGCCATAATATGTAAAAAAAATAAAAAAAAATAATAATAATCCAAACCTTTTTTAGACCTGTATTCTACTTATTGGAATCAGAAGGGAAGTCAATGAGTGTCTTTTTGACCTTTGGGACAAAAATTTGTTCAGTAGGTCAAATATGGACTTTGTACAGCCATAATATGTAAAAAAAAAAAAAAAAAAAAAACAGAAGTCAATGAGTGACTTTTTTACCTTTGGGGAAAAAAAATGTTCAGTAGGTCAAATATGGACTTCTGTATAGCCATAATATGTAAAAAAAAAAAAAAAAAAAAAAAAAAAAATTAAATAAAATTGTTGACCTTTTGTAGACCTTTTAGCTACTATTTGGAACCAGAAGGAAAGTCAATGAGTGACTTTTTGACCTTTGGGAAAAAAATATGTTCAGTAGGTCAAATATGGACTTCTGTACAGCCATTTCATGTAAAAAAAAATTATAATGTAAAGAAATTAAAACCGTTTTGTGGAACATTTGGCTAGCAATTGGATTCAGAAGGGAAGTCAAAGAGTATGTATGTATAGTAAGTTAGTGTTCAAGGACTCTTGGGCAAAAATATGTTCAGTAAGTTAAATATGGACTTCTTGTACAGCCATAATATGTAAAAAAAATAAAATAAAAAAATAAAAACATTTAAACCTTTTGTAGACCTTTTAGCTACTTATTGGAACCAGAAGGAAAGTCAATGAGTGACTTTTTGACCTTTGGGACAAAAATTTGTTCAGTAGGTCAAATATGGACTTTGTACAGCCATAATCTGTAAAAAAAAAAAAAAAAAAAAATGGAACCTTTTGTAGACCTTTTAGCTACTTATTGGTACCAGAAGGAAAGTCAATTAGTGACTTTTTGACCATTGGGACAAAAATGTAATCAGTTGGTCAAATATGGACTTCTGTACAGCCCTAATATGTAAAAAAAAAAAAAATTCAAACCTTTTGTAGACCTTTTAGCTACTTATTGGTACCAGAAGGAAAGTCAATGAGTGACTTTTTGACCTTTGGGAAAAAAATGTGTTCAGTAGGTCAAATATGGACTTCTATATAGCCATAATATGTAAAAAAAAAAAAAAAAAACATTTAAACCTTTTGTAGACCTTTTAGCTACTAATTGGAACCAGAAGGAAAGTCAATGAGTGACCTTTTAGCTACTTATTGGTACCAGAAGGAAAGTCAATTAGTGACTTTTTGACCTTTGGGACAAAATTTAATCAGTTGGTCAAATATGGACTTCTGTACAGCCCTAATATGTAAAAAAAAAAAAAAAAAAAAATGTTTACCTTTTGTAGACCTTTTAGCTACTTATTGGAACCAGAAGGAAAGTCAATGAGTGACTTTTTGACCTTTGGAAAAAAAATTTGTTCAGTAGGTCAAATATGGACTTCTTGTACAGCCATAATATGTAAAAAAAAAAAAATAAAAAAATAAAAAAAAAAATCCAAACCTTTTTTAGACCTGTAAGCTACTTATTGGTACCAGAAGGAAAGTCAATGAGTGACTTTTTGACCTTTGGAAAAAAAAATTGTTCAGTAGGTCAAAAATGGACTTCTTGTACAGCCATAATATGTAAAATAAAATAAAAAAATAAAAAAATAATCCAAACATTTTTTAGACCTGCAAGCTACTTATTGGAATCAGAAGGGAAGTCAATGAGTGAGTTTTTGACCTTTGGGACAAAAATTTGTTCAGTAGGTCAAATATGGACTTTGTACAGCCATAATATGTAAAAAAAAAAAAAAAAAAACAAATCCAAACCTTTTTTAGACCTGTAAGCTACTTATTGGAGTCAGAAAGTAAGTCAATGAGTGAGTTTTTGACCTTTGGGACAAAAATTTGTTCAGTAGGTCAAATATGGACTTTGTACAGCCATAATATGTAAAAAAAAAAAAAAAAAAAAAAATCCAAACCTTTTTTAGACCTTTTAGCTACTTATTGGAACCAGAAGGAAAGTCAATGAGTGACTTTTTGACCTTTGGAAAAAAAATTTGTTCAGTAGGTCAAATATGGACTTCTTGTACAGCCATAATATGTAAAAAAAAAAAAAAAAAAAAAAAAAAAAAAAAAATCCAAACCTTTTTTAGACCTGTAAGCTACTTATTGGAACCAGAAGGAAAGTCAATGAGTGACTTTTTGACCTTTGGGACAAAAATTTGTTCAGTAGGTCAAATATGGACTTTGTACAGTCATAATCTGTAAAAAAAAAAAAAAAAAAAATGGAACCTTTTGTACACCTTTTAGCTACTTATTGGTACCAGAAGGAAAGTCAATTAGTGACTTTTTGACCTTTGGGACAAAAATGTAATCAGTTGGTCAAATATGGACTTCTGTACAGCCCTAATCTGTTAAAAAAAAAAAAATTCAAACCTTTTGTTGACCTTTTAGCTACTTATTGGTACCAGAAGGAAAGTCAATGAGTGACTTTTTGACCTTTGGAAATAAAAATTGTTCAGTAGGTCAAAAATGGACTTCTTGTACAGCCATAATATGTAAAATAAAATAAAAAAATAAAAAAATAATCCAAACATTTTTTAGACCTGCAAGCTACTTATTGGAATCAGAAGGGAAGTCAATGAGTGAGTTTTTGACCTTTGGGACAAAAATTTGTTCAGTAGGTCAAATATGGACTTTGTACAGCCATAATATGTAAAAAAAAAAAAAAAAAAAAAAATCCTAACCTTTTTTAGACCTGTAAGCTACTTATTGGAGTCAGAAAGTAAGTCAATGAGTGACTTTTTGACCTTAGGGACAAAAAATTGTTCAGTAGGTCAAATATGGACTTCTTGTACAGCCATAATATGTCAAACGTTTTTGTGGGAATGTTGGCTAGTAAAGAGAATAAGAAGGGAAGTCAATGAGTATGTATAGTAAATTAGTGTTTAAGGACTCTTAGGCCTAAAACATGTTCTTTAGGTCAAATATGGACTTCTGTACAGCCAAAACATGTATAAAAAATGTGGACCTTTTAACTACTAATTGGAATCAGAATGGAAGTTAATGAGTATGTATAGTGAATTAGTGTGTTTGGACTCTTAGTGCAAAAACATGTTCTTTAGGTCAAATATGGACTTCTTGTACAGCCATAATATGTAAAAAAAAAAAAACAATTCCAAACCTTTTTTAGACCTGTATTCTACTTATTGGAATCAGAAGGGAAGTCAATGAGTGTCTTTTTGACCTTTTGGACAAAAATGTGTTCAGTAGGTCAAATATGGACTTCTTTGTACAGCCATAATATGTAAAAAAAAAAAAAAAAAATTTAACCTTTTGTAGACCTTTTAGCTACTAATTGGAACCAGAAGGAAAGTCAATGAGTGACTTTTTGCCCTTTGGGAAAAAAACATGTTCAGTAGGTCAAATATGGACTACTTGTACAGCCATAATATGTAAAAAAAATTAAAAAAATAATAATAATCCAAACCTTTTTTAGACCTGTATTCTACTTATTGGAATCAGAAGGGAAGTCAATGAGTGTCTTTTTGACCTTTGGGACAAAAATTTGTTCAGTAGGTCAAATATGGACTTTGTACAGCCATAATATGTAAAAAAAAAAAAAAAAAAAAAACAGAAGTCAATGAGTGACTTTTTTACCTTTGGGGAAAAAAAATGTTCAGTAGGTCAAATATGGACATCTGTATAGCCATAATATGTAAAAAAAAAAAAAAAAAAAAAAAAAAAAAAATTGTTGACCTTTTGTAGACCTTTTAGCTACTATTTGGAACCAGAAGGAAAGTCAATGAGTGACTTTTTGACCTTTGGGAAAAAAATATGTTCAGTAGGTCAAATATGGACTTCTGTACAGCCATTTCATGTAAAAAAAAATTATAATGTAAAGAAATTAAAACCGTTTTGTGGAACATTTGGCAAGCAATTGGATTCAGAAGGGAAGTCAAAGAGTATGTATGTATAGTAAGTTAGTGTTCAAGGACTCTTGGGCAAAAATATGTTCAGTAAGTTAAATATGGACTTCTTGTACAGCCATAATATGTAAAAAAAATAAAAAAAAATAAAAAAAACATTTAAACCTTTTGTAGACCTTTTAGCTACTTATTGGAACCAGAAGGAAAGTCAATGAGTGACTTTTTGACCTTTGGGACAAAAATTTGTTCAGTAGGTCAAATATGGACTTTGTACAGCCATAATCTGTAAAAAAAAAAAAAAAAAAAAATGGAACCTTTTGTAGACCTTTTAGCTACTTATTGGTACCAGAAGGAAAGTCAATTAGTGACTTTTTGACCATTGGGACAAAAATGTAATCAGTTGGTCAAATATGGACTTCTGTACAGCCCTAATATGTAAAAAAAAAAAAAAATTCAAACCTTTTGTAGACCTTTTAGCTACTTATTGGTACCAGAAGGAAAGTCAATGAGTGACTTTTTGACCTTTGGGAAAAAAATGTGTTCAGTAGGTCAAATATGGACTTCTATATAGCCATAATATGTAAAAAAAAAAAAAAAAAAACATTTAAACCTTTTGTAGACCTTTTAGCTACTAATTGGAACCAGAAGGAAAGTCAATGAGTGACCTTTTAGCTACTTATTGGTACCAGAAGGAAAGTCAATTAGTGACTTTTTGACCTTTGGGACAAAATTTAATCAGTTGGTCATATATGGACTTCTGTACAGCCCTAATATGTAAAAAAAAAAAAAAATTCAAACCTTTTGTAGACCTTTTAGCTACTTATTGGTACCAGAAGGAAAGTCAATGAGTGACTTTTTGACCTTTGGAAAAAAAATTGTTCAGTAGGTCAAAAATGGACTTCTTGTACAGCCATAATATGTAAAATAAAATAAAAAAATAAAAAAATAATCCAAACATTTTTTAGACCTGCAAGCTACTTATTGGAATCAGAAGGGAAGTCAATGAGTGAGTTTTTGACCTTTGGGACAAAAATTTGTTCAGTAGGTCAAATATGGACTTTGTACAGCCATAATATGTAAAAAAAAAAAAAAAAAAAAAATCCAAACCTTTTTTAGACCTGTAAGCTACTTATTGGAGTCAGAAAGTAAGTCAATGAGTGACTTTTTGACCTTAGGGACAAAAAATTGTTCAGAAGGTCAAATATGGACTTCTTGTACAGCCATAATATGTCAAACGTTTTTGTGGGAATGTTGGCTAGTAAAGAGAATAAGAAGGGAAGTCAATGAGTATGTATAGTAAATTAGTGTTTAAGGACTCTTAGGCCTAAAACATGTTCTTTAGGTCAAATATGGACTTCTGTACAGCCAAAACATGTATAAAAAATGTGGACCTTTTAACTACTAATTGGAATCAGAATGGAAGTTAATGAGTATGTATAGTGAATTAGTGTGTTTGGACTCTTAGTGCAAAAACATGTTCTTTAGGTCAAATATGGACTTCTTGTACAGCCATAATATGTAAAAAAAAAAAAACAATTCCAAACCTTTTTTAGACCTGTATTCTACTTATTGGAATCAGAAGGGAAGTCAATGAGTGTCTTTTTGACCTTTTGGACAAAAATGTGTTCAGTAGGTCAAATATGGACTTCTTTGTACAGCCATAATATGTAAAAAAAAAAAAAAAAAATTTAACCTTTTGTAGACCTTTTAGCTACTAATTGGAACCAGAAGGAAAGTCAATGAGTGACTTTTTGCCCTTTGGGAAAAAAACATGTTCAGTAGGTCAAATATGGACTACTTGTACAGCCATAATATGTAAAAAAAATTAAAAAAATAATAATAATCCAAACCTTTTTTAGACCTGTATTCTACTTATTGGAATCAGAAGGGAAGTCAATGAGTGTCTTTTTGACCTTTGGGACAAAAATTTGTTCAGTAGGTCAAATATGGACTTTGTACAGCCATAATATGTAAAAAAAAAAAAAAAAAAAAACAGAAGTCAATGAGTGACTTTTTTACCTTTGGGGAAAAAAAATGTTCAGTAGGTCAAATATGGACATCTGTATAGCCATAATATGTAAAAAAAAAAAAAAAAAAAAAAAAAAAAAAATTGTTGACCTTTTGTAGACCTTTTAGCTACTATTTGGAACCAGAAGGAAAGTCAATGAGTGACTTTTTGACCTTTGGGAAAAAAATATGTTCAGTAGGTCAAATATGGACTTCTGTACAGCCATTTCATGTAAAAAAAAATTATAATGTAAAGAAATTAAAACCGTTTTGTGGAACATTTGGCAAGCAATTGGATTCAGAAGGGAAGTCAAAGAGTATGTATGTATAGTAAGTTAGTGTTCAAGGACTCTTGGGCAAAAATATGTTCAGTAAGTTAAATATGGACTTCTTGTACAGCCATAATATGTAAAAAAAATAAAAAAAAATAAAAAAAACATTTAAACCTTTTGTAGACCTTTTAGCTACTTATTGGAACCAGAAGGAAAGTCAATGAGTGACTTTTTGACCTTTGGGACAAAAATTTGTTCAGTAGGTCAAATATGGACTTTGTACAGCCATAATCTGTAAAAAAAAAAAAAAAAAAAATGGAACCTTTTGTAGACCTTTTAGCTACTTATTGGTACCAGAAGGAAAGTCAATTAGTGACTTTTTGACCATTGGGACAAAAATGTAATCAGTTGGTCAAATATGGACTTCTGTACAGCCCTAATATGTAAAAAAAAAAAAAAATTCAAACCTTTTGTAGACCTTTTAGCTACTTATTGGTACCAGAAGGAAAGTCAATGAGTGACTTTTTGACCTTTGGGAAAAAAATGTGTTCAGTAGGTCAAATATGGACTTCTATATAGCCATAATATGTAAAAAAAAAAAAAAAAAAACATTTAAACCTTTTGTAGACCTTTTAGCTACTAATTGGAACCAGAAGGAAAGTCAATGAGTGACCTTTTAGCTACTTATTGGTACCAGAAGGAAAGTCAATTAGTGACTTTTTGACCTTTGGGACAAAATTTAATCAGTTGGTCATATATGGACTTCTGTACAGCCCTAATATGTAAAAAAAAAAAAAAATTCAAACCTTTTGTAGACCTTTTAGCTACTTATTGGTACCAGAAGGAAAGTCAATGAGTGACTTTTTGACCTTTGGAAAAAAAATTGTTCAGTAGGTCAAAAATGGACTTCTTGTACAGCCATAATATGTAAAATAAAATAAAAAAATAAAAAAATAATCCAAACATTTTTTAGACCTGCAAGCTACTTATTGGAATCAGAAGGGAAGTCAATGAGTGAGTTTTTGACCTTTGGGACAAAAATTTGTTCAGTAGGTCAAATATGGACTTTGTACAGCCATAATATGTAAAAAAAAAAAAAAAAAAAAAATCCAAACCTTTTTTAGACCTGTAAGCTACTTATTGGAGTCAGAAAGTAAGTCAATGAGTGACTTTTTGACCTTAGGGACAAAAAATTGTTCAGAAGGTCAAATATGGACTTCTTGTACAGCCATAATATGTCAAACGTTTTTGTGGGAATGTTGGCTAGTAAAGAGAATAAGAAGGGAAGTCAATGAGTATGTATAGTAAATTAGTGTTTAAGGACTCGTAGGCCTAAAACATGTTCTTTAGGTCAAATATGGACTTCTGTACAGCCAAAACATGTATAAAAAATGTGGACCTTTTAACTACTAATTGGAATCAGAATGGAAGTTAATGAGTATGTATAGTGAATTAGTGTGTTTGGACTCTTAGTGCAAAAACATGTTCAGCAGGTCAAATATGGACTTCTTGTACAGCCATAATATGTTAAAAAAAAAAAAAAAAATTCCAAACCTTTTTTAGACCTGTAAGCTACTTATTGGAATCAGAAAGTAAGTCAATGAGTGTCTTTTTGACCTTTGGGACAAAAATGTGTTCAGTAGGTCAAATATGGACTTTGTACAGCCATAATATGTAAAAAAAAAAAAAAAAAAAAAAAAAAAATTTAACCTTTTGTAGACCTTTTAGCTGCTAATTGGAACCAGAAGGAAAGTCAATGAGTGACTTTTTGCCCTTTGGGAAAAAAACATGTTCAGTAGGTCAAATATGGACTACTTGTACAGCCATAATATGTAAAAAAAAAAATTAAAAAAATAATAATAATCCAAACCTTTTTTAGACCTGTATTCTACTTATTGGAATCAGAAGGGAAGTCAATTAGTGTCTTTTTGACCTTTGGGACAAAAATTTGTTCAGTAGGTCAAATATGGACTTTGTACAGCTATAATATGTAAAAAAAAAAAAAACCGGAAGGAAAGTCATTGAGTGACTTTTTGACCTTTGGGGAAAAAAATGTTCAGTAGGTCAAATATGGACTTCTTGTACAGACATAATATGTAAAAAAAAAAAAAAAATATGTTAACCTTTTGTAGACCTTTTAGCTACTATTTGGAACCAGAAGGAAAGTCAATGAGTGACTTTTTGACCTTTTGGAAAAAAATGTGTTCAGTAGGTCAAATATGGACTTCTGTATAGCCATAATATGTAAAAAAAAAAAAAAAAAAAAAAAAAATTTAAATAAAATTGTTGACCTTTTGTAGACCTTTTAGCTACTTATTGGTACCAGAAGGAAAGTCAATGAGTGACTGTTTGACCTTTGGGAAAAAAATTTGTTCAGTAGGTCAAATATGGACTTCTGTATAGCCATAATATGTAAAAAAAAAAAAAAAAAATTTAAACCTTTTTGTAGACCTTTTAGCTACTTATTGGAACCAGAAGGAAAGTCAATAAGTGACTTTTTGACCTTTGGGACAAAAATTTGTTCAGTAGATCAAATATGGACTTTGTACAGCCATAATATGTAAAAAAAAAAAAAAAAAAAAAATGTTTACTTTTTTAGACCTGTAAGCTACTTATTGGAACCAGAAGGAAAGTCAATGAGTGACTTTTTGACCTTTGGGACAAAAATTTGTTCAGTAGGTCAAATATGGACTTTGTACAGCCATAATATGTAAAAAAAATAAAAAAATAAAAAATGGAACCTTTTGTAGACCTTTTAGCTACTTATTGGTACCAGAAGAAAAGTCAATTAGTGACTTTTTGACCTTTGGGACAAAAATGTAATCAGTTGGTCAAATATGGACTTCTGTACAGCCCTAATATGTAAAAAAAAAAAAAAAAATTCAAACCTTTTGTAGACCTTTTAGCTACTTATTGGTACCAGAAGGAAAGTCAATGAGTGACTTTTTGACCTTTGGGAAAAAAATGTGTTCAGTAGGTCAAATATGGACAGAAGTCCATATTTGACCTACTGAACACATTTTTTTCCCAAAGGTCAAATATGGTCAGAAGTCCATATTTGACCTACTGAACACATTTTTTTCCCAAAGGTCAAAAAGCCATAGGTCCCAAAGGTCAAAAAGCCTTCTGTATAGCCATAATATGTAAAAAAAAAAAAAAAAAAAAAAAAAAAAACAATTTAAACCTTTTGTAGACCTTTTGGCTACTTATTGGTACCAGAAGGAAAGTCAATGAGTGACTTTTTGACATTTGGGAAAAAAACATGTTTCGTAGGTCAAATATGGACTTCTTGTACAGCCATAATATGTCAAACATTTTTGTGGGAATGTTGGCTAGTAAAGAGAATAAGAAGGGAAGTCAATGAGTATGTATAGTAAATTAGTGTTTAAGGACTCTTAGGCCTAAAAAATGTTCTTTAGGTCAAATATGGACTTCTGTACAGCCAAAACATGTATAAAAAATGTGGACCTTTTAACTACTAATTGGAATCAAAATGGAAGTTAATGAGTATGTATAGTGAATTAGTGTGTTTGGACTCTTAGTGCAAAAACATGTTCTTTAGGTCAAATATGGACTTCTGTACAGCCAAAACATGTATAAAAAAATGTGGACCTTTTAACTACTAATTGGAATCAAAATGGAAGTTAATGAGTATGTATAGTGAATTAGTGTGTTTGGACTCTTAGTGCAAAAACATGTTCAGCAGGTCAAATATGGACTTATTGTACAGCCATAATAAATAAATAAAATAAAAAATAAAAAAAATTCCAAACTTTTTTAAACCTGTAAGCTACTTATTGGAATCAGAAAGTAAGTCAATGAGTGTCTTTTTGACCTTTGGGACAAAAATTTGTTCAGTAGGTCAAATATGGACTTTGTACAGCCATAATATGTATAAAAAAAATAAAAAAAAAGTAACCTTTTGTAGACCTTTTAGCTACGTATTGGAACCAGAAGGAAAGTCAATGAGTGACTTTTTGACCTTTGGGAAAAAAAATTGTTCAGTAGGTCAAACATGGACTTCTTGTACAGCCATAATATGTAAAAAAAATTAAAAAAATAATAATAATCCAAACCTTTTTTAGACCTGTATTCTACTTATTGGAATCAGAAGGGAAGTCAATGAGTGTCTTTTTGACCTTTGGGACAAAAATTTGTTCAGTAGGTCAAATATGGACTTTGTACAGCCATAATATGTAAAAAAAAAAAAAAAAACCAGAGGGAAAGTCAATGAGTGACTTTTTGACCTTTTGGAAAAAAATGTGTTCAGTAGGTCAAATATGGACTTCTGTATAGCCATAATATGTAAAAAAAATAAAAAATATAATAAAAAAAAATTGTTGACCTTTTGTAGACCTTTTAGCTACTATTTGGAACCAGAAGGAAAGTCAATGAGTAACTTTTTGACCTTTGGGAAAAAAATTTGTTCAGTAGGTCAAATATGGACTTCTGTACAGCCATTTCATGTAAAAAAAAAAATTATAATGTAAAGAAATTAAAACCTTTTTGTGGAACATTCGGCTAGCAATTGGATTCAGAAGGGAAGTCAAAGAGTGTGCATGTATAGTAAGTTAGTGTTCAAGGACTCTTGGGCAAAAATATGTTAAATATGGACTTCTTGCACAGCCATAATATGTAAAAAAATAAATAAAAAAAAATAAAAAATATGTTAACCTTTTGTAGACCTTTTAGCTACTTATTGGTACCAGAAGGAAAGTCAATGAGTGACTTTTTGACCTTTGGGACAAAAGTGTATTCGGTAGGTCAAATATTGACTTCTGTACAGCCATAATATGTAAAAAAAAAATAATAATAATTAAACCTTTTGTAGACCTTTTAGCTACTAATTGGAACCAGAAGGAAAGTCAATGAGTGACTTTTTGACCTTTGGGACGAAAATGTATTCAGTAGGAAAAATATAAATATCTGTACAGCCATAACTTAAAATACATACAAAATGAAATAAAATAAAACCTTTAAAAACTTTTTGTGGAACTTTTTTTCTAGCAACTGGATTCTGAAGGGAAATCAACAAGTATATATAGTAAGTTAGTGTTTAAGGACTGTTGGTACAAAAATATGTTTAGTGGTTCAAATATGGACTTCTGTACAGCCAAAACATGTAAATAAAAAAATAAAAATTGTTGACCTTTTAGCTACTGATTGGAATTAGGAGTTATGGCTTCTCTATGGCTTAATGTAAAATACTCAATGAGTATGTATAGCAACTTAATATTTAAGGAATCTTTGGTCAAAAATATGTTCAAAATAATTAAGTTGTGCATTACAGGATAACATATGTTTTGTTTCAGTGCGTTTCAATAAATTGTTTTATACAGGGATGACATATTTTGCACCATCTAACAATGCTTTGCGTATTAAGGAGATAACACCTCATGTTAACTTTTGCAGTACATACAAGAATAAGCTTGTTCTGTTTGTGTATTGAAAAGAGAACACACCAAACGTGTTGTTGCCGTGCATTGCATGCAATAACTAACTTATGTATTAAAGAGATAAAAAACATATTTGCTTTTGCATTGCATTGCACGAACTAATGCTTCGAAGAGATTAGTGCTTTTGCATTTAAGAGAAAAGTGGTTTTGCATCGCAATGCAAACAAAACGCATTGTGCATTGAAGAGAGTAGTGCTTTTCCGTTGCACTGCATACAATAACTCGGTGTGCATTGAAGAGACAAATGATTTTGCATTGCAATGCACACAAAACACATTGTGCATTGAATAGATTAGTGCGTTTGCATTGCATAGCATTAAAAGAAACTTGTGAATTGACGAGAATAGTGCTTTTGCATTGCAATGCATACGAAACTCATTGTGCATTGAAGAGACAAGTGATTTTGTATTGCATTGCATTCAAACACTCGGTGTGCATTGAAGAGAATATTGGTTTTGCATTGCAATGCATACAAAACATATTGTGCATGGAAGAGACAAGTGATTTTGCATTGCAACGCATTAAAAAAAAACTTGTGCATTGACCAGATTAGTGCTTTTGCATTGCAATGCATACAATACTTTTTTTTGCATTGAAGAGACAAGTGATTTTGCATTGCATCGCATTAAAAAAGACTTGTGCATTGACGAGATTAGTGCTTTTGCATTGCATTGCATATAAGAACTTTTTGTGCATTGAAGAGACCAGTGAATTTGCATTGCATTCAAGAACTCGGTGTGCATTTAAGAGAATAGTGCTTTAGCATTGCAATGCATACTAAACTCATTGTGCATTGAAGAGACAAGTGATTTTGCATTGCATCGCTTAAAAAAACACTTGTCCATTGACGAGATTAGTAATTTTGCATTGCAATACATACAAGACTCGGTGTGCATTGAACAGATTATTGCTTTTGCATTGCATTGCATTAAAAAAAACTTGTGCATTGACGAGATTAGTGCTTTTGCATTGCATATAAGAACTTTTTGTGCATTGAAGAGACAAGTGATTTTGCATTGCATCGCATTAAAAAAGACTTCTGCATTGAAGATGTTAGTGCTTTTGCATTGCATTGCATATAAGAACTTTTTGTGCATTGAAGAGACAAGTGATTTTGCATTGCATTCAAGAACTCGCTTTTGCATTGCAATGCATACTAAACTCATTGTGCATTGAAGAGACAAGTGATTTTGCATTGCATTCAAGAACTCGCTTTTGCATTGCAATGCATACTAAACTCATTGTGCATTGAAGAGACAAGATATTTTGCATTGCATCACATTAAAAAACACTTGTGCATTGACGAGATTAGTAATTTTGCATTGCAATACATACAAGACTCGGTGTGCATTGAACAGATTAGTGCTTTTGCATTGCATTGTATTAAAAAAAACTTGTGCATTGACGAGATTAGTGCTTACATTGCATATAAGAACTTTTTGTGCATTGAAGAGACAAGTGATTTTACATTGCAATGCACACAAAACACATTGTGCATTGAATAGATTAGTGCTTTTGCATTGCATTGCATTGCATTGCATTGCATTAAAAAAAACGTGTGCTTTGACGAGATTAGTGCTTTTGCATTGCATATAAGAACTTTGTGTGCATTGAAGAGACAAGTGATTTTGCATTGCATCGCATTAAAAAAGACTTGTGCATTGAAGATGTTAGTGCTTTTGCATTGCATTGCATATAAGAACTTTTTGTGCATTGAAGAGACAAGTGATTTTGCATTGCATTCAAGAACTCGCTTTTGCCTTGCAATGCATACTAAACTCATTGTGCATTGAAGAGACAAGAGATGTTGCATTGCATCACATTAAAAAACACTTGTGCATTGACGAGATTAGTAATTTTGCATTGCAATGCATACAATACTCGGTGTGCATTGAACAGATTAGTGCTTTTGCATTGCATTGCATTTAAAAAAAACTTGTGCATTGACGAGATTAGTGCTTTTGCATTACATTGCATATAAGAACTTTTTGTGCATTGAAGAGACAAGTGATTTTGCATTGCAATGCACACAAAACACATTGTGCATTGAATAGATTAGTGCTTTTGCATTGCATTGCATTAAAAAAAACTTGTGCATTGACGAGATTAGTGCTTTTGCATTGCAATACATACAAGACTCGGTGTGCATTGAACAGATTATTGCTTTTGCATTGCATTGCATTAAAAAAAACTTGTGCATTGACGAGATTAGTGCTTTTGCATTGCATATAAGAACTTTTTGTGCATTGGAGAGACAAGTGATTTTGCATTGCATCGCATTAAAAAAGACTTCTGCATTTGAAGATGTTAGTGCTTTTGCATTGCATTGCATATAAGAACTTTTTGTGCATTGAAGAGACAAGTGATTTTGCATTGCATTCAAGAACTCGCTTTTGCATTGCAATGCATACTAAACTCATTGTGCATTGAAGAGACAAGATATTTTGCATTGCATCACATTAAAAAACACTTGTGCATTGACGAGATTAGTAATTTTGCATTGCAATACATACAAGACTCGGTGTGCATTGAACAGATTAGTGCTTTTGCATTGCATTGTATTAAAAAAAACTTGTGCATTGACGAGATTAGTGCTTACATTGCATATAAGAACTTTTTGTGCATTGAAGAGACAAGTGATTTTGCATTGCAATGCACACAAAACACATTGTGCATTGAATAGATTAGTGCTTTTGCATTGCAATGCATACAATACTTTTTTTTGCATTGAAGAGACAAGTGATTTTGCATTGCATCGCATTAAAAAAGACTTGTGCATTGACGAGATTAGTGCTTTTGCATTGCATTGCATATAAGAACTTTTTTGTGCATTGAAGAGACCAGTGAATTTGCATTGCATTCAAGAACTCGGTGTGCATTTAAGAGAATAGTGCATTAGCATTGCAATGCATACTAAACTCATTGTGCATTGAAGAGACAAGTGATTTTGCATTGCATCGCTTAAAAAAACACTTGTCCATTGACGAGATTAGTAATTTTGCATTGCAATACATACAAGACTCGGTGTGCATTGAACAGATTATTGCTTTTGCATTGCATTGCATTAAAAAAAACTTGTGCATTGACGAGATTAGTGCTTTTGCATTGCATATAAGAACTTTTTGTGCATTGAAGAGACAAGTGATTTTGCATTGCATCGCATTAAAAAAGACTTCTGCATTGAAGATGTTAGTGCTTTTGCATTGCATTGCATATAAGAACTTTTTGTGCATTGAAGAGACAAGTGATTTTGCATTGCATTCAAGAACTCGCTTTTGCATTGCAATGCATACTAAACTCATTGTGCATTGAAGAGACAAGATATTTTGCTTTGCATCACATTAAAAAACACTTGTGCATTGACGAGATTAGTAATTTTGCATTGCAATACATACAAGACTCGGTGTGCATTGAACAGATTAGTGCTTTTGCATTGCATTGTATTAAAAAAAACTTGTGCATTGACGAGATTAGTGCTTTTGCATTGCATATAAGAACTTTTTGTGCATTGAAGAGACAAGTGATTTTGCATTGCAATGCACACAAAACACATTGTGCATTGAATAGATTAGTGCTTTTGCATTGCATTGCATTGCATTGCATTAAAAAAAACGTGTGCTTTGACGAGATTAGTGCTTTTGCATTGCATATAAGAACTTTGTGTGCATTGAAGAGACAAGTGATTTTGCATTGCATCGCATTAAAAAAGACTTGTGCATTGAAGATGTTAGTGCTTTTGCATTGCATTGCATATAAGAACTTTTTGTGCATTGAAGAGACAAGTGATTTTGCATTGCATCGCATTAAAAAACACTTGTGCATTGACGAGATTAGTAATTTTGCATTGCAATGCATACAATACTCGGTGTGCATTGAACAGATTAGTGCTTTTGCATTGCATTTAAAAAAAACTTGTGCATTGACGAGATTAGTGCTTTTGCATTACATTGTATATAAGAACTTTTTGTGCATTGAAGAGACAAGTGATTTTGCATTGCAATGCACACAAAACACATTGTGCATTGAATAGATTAGTGCTTTTGCATTGCATTGCATTAAAAAAAACTTGTGCATTGACGAGATTAGTGCTTTTGCATTGCAATACATACAAGACTCGGTGTGCATTGAACAGATTATTGCTTTTGCATTGCACTGCATTAAAAAAAACTTGTGCATTGACGAGATTAGTGCTTTTGCATTGCATATAAGAACTTTTTGTGCATTGGAGAGACAAGTGATTTTGCATTGCATCGCATTAAAAAAGACTTCTGCATTGAAGATGTTAGTGCTTTTGCATTGCATTGCATATAAGAACTTTTTGTGCATTGAAGAGACAAGTGATTTTGCATTGCATTCAAGAACTCGCTTTTGCATTGCAATGCATACTAAACTCATTGTGCATTGAAGAGACAATATATTTTGCATTGCATCACATTAAAAAACACTTGTGCATTGACGAGATTAGTAATTTTGCATTGCAATACATACAAGACTCGGTGTGCATTGAACAGATTAGTGCTTTTGCATTGCATTGTATTAAAAAAAACTTGTGCATTGACGAGATTAGTGCTTACATTGCATATAAGAACTTTTTGTGCATTGAAGAGACAAGTGATTTTGCATTGCAATGCACACAAAACACATTGTGCATTGAATAGATTAGTGCTTTTGCATTGCATTGCATTGCATTAAAAAAAAACTTGTGCTTTGACGAGATTAGTGCTTTTGCATTGCATATAAGAACTTTGTGTGCATTGAAGAGACAAGTGATTTTGCATTGCATCGCATTAAAAAAGACTTGTGCATTGAAGATGTTAGTGCTTTTGCATTGCATTGCATATAAGAACTTTTTGTGCATTGAAGAGACAAGTGATTTTGCATTGCATTCAAGAACTCGCTTTTGCCTTGCAATGCATACTAAACTCATTGTGCATTGAAGAGACAAGAGATTTTGCATTGCATCGCATTAAAAAACACTTGTGCATTGACGAGATTAGTAATTTTGCATTGCAATGCATACAATACTCGGTGTGCATTGAACAGATTAGTGCTTTTGCATTGCATTGCATTTAAAAAAAACTTGTGCATTGACGAGATTAGTGCTTTTGCATTACATTGCATATAAGAACTTTTTGTGCATTGAAGAGACAAGTGATTTTGCATTGCAATGCACACAAAACACATTGTGCATTGAATAGATTAGTGATTTTGCATTGCATCGCATTAAAAAAGACTTGTGCATTGAAGATATTAGTGCTTTTGCATTGCATTGCATACTAAACTCATTGTGCATTGAAGAGACAAGAGATTTTGCATTGCATCGCATTAAAAAATACTTGTGCATTGACGAGATTAGTACTTTTGCATTGCAATGCATACAAGACTCGGTGTGCATTGACAAGATTAGTGCTTTTGCATTGCATTGCATATAAGAACTTTTTGTGCATTGAAGAGACAAGGGATTTTGCATTGCATTGTATTAAAAAAAACTTGTGCATTGACGAGATTAGTGCTTACATTGCATATAAGAACTTTTTGTGCATTGAAGAGACAAGTGATTTTGCATTGCAATGCACACAAAACACATTGTGCATTGAATAGATTAGTGCTTTTGCATTGCATTGCATTGCATTAAAAAAAAACTTGTGCTTTGACGAGATTAGTGCTTTTGCATTGCATATAAGAACTTTGTGTGCATTGAAGAGACAAGTGATTTTGCATTGCATCGCATTAAAAAAGACTTGTGCATTGAAGATGTTAGTGCTTTTGCATTGCATTGCATATAAGAACTTTTTGTGCATTGAAGAGACAAGTGATTTTGCATTGCATTCAAGAACTCGCTTTTGCCTTGCAATGCATACTAAACTCATTGTGCATTGAAGAGACAAGAGATTTTGCATTGCATCGCATTAAAAAACACTTGTGCATTGACGAGATTAGTAATTTTGCATTGCAATGCATACAATACTCGGTGTGCATTGAACAGATTAGTGCTTTTGCATTGCATTGCATTTAAAAAAAACTTGTGCATTGACGAGATTAGAACTTTTGCATTACATTACATATAAGAACTTTTTGTGCATTGAAGAGACAAGTGATTTTGCATTGCAATGCACACAAAACACATTGTGCATTGAATAGATTAGTGATTTTGCATTGCATCGCATTAAAAAAGACTTGTGCATTGAAGATATTAGTGCTTTTGCATTGCATTGCATACTAAACTCATTGTGCATTGAAGAGACAAGAGATTTTGCATTGCATCGCATTAAAAAATACTTGTGCATTGACGAGATTAGCACTTTTGCATTGCAATGCATACAAGACTCGGTGTGCATTGACAAGATTAGTGCTTTTGCATTGCATTGCATATAAGAACTTTTTGTGCATTGAAGAGACAAGGGATTTTGCATTGCATCGCATTAAAAAAGACTTGTGCATTGACGAGATTAGTGCTTTTGCATTGCATTGCATATAAGAACTTTTTGTGCATTGAAGAGACAAGTGAATTTGCATTGCATCGCATTAAAAAAGACTTGTGCATTGAAGATGTTAGTGCTTTTGCATTGCATATAAGAACTTTTTGTGCATTGAAGAGACAAGTGATTTTGCATTGCATCGCATTAAAAAAGACTTGTGCATTGACGAGATTAGTGCTTTTGCATTGCATTGCATTCAAGAACTCGGTGTGCATTTAAGGGAATAGTGCTTTTGCATTGCAATGCATACTATACTCATTTTGCATTGAAGAGACAAGTGATTTTGCATTGCATCGCTTAAAAAAACACTTGTGCATTGACGAGATTAGTAATTTTGCATTGCAATGCATACAAGACTCGGTGTGCATTGACAAGTTTAGTGCTTTTGCATTGCATTGCATATAAGAACTTTTTGTGCATTGAAGAGACAAGGGATTTTGCATTGCATCGCATTAAAAAAGACTTGTGCATTGACGAGATTAGTGCTTTTGCATTGCATTGCATATAAGAACTTTTTGTGCATTGAAGAGACAAGTGATTTTGCATTGCATCGCATTAAAAAAGACTTGTGCATTGACGAGATTAGTGCTTTTGCATTGCATTGCATATAATAACTTTTTGTGCATTGAAGAGACAAGTGAATTTGCATTGCATTCAAGAACTCGGTGTGCATTTAAGAGAATAGTGCTTTTGCATTGCAATGCATACTAAACTCATTGTGCATTGAAGAGACAAGTGATTTTGCATTGCATCGCTTAAAAAAACAGTTGTCCATTGACGAGATTAGTAATTTTGCATTGCAATACATACAAGACTCGGTGTGCATTGAACAGATTAGTGCTTTTGCATTGCATTGCATTAAAAAAAACTTGTGCATTGACGAGATTAGTGCTTTTGCATTGCATATAAGAACTTTTTGTGCATTGAAGAGACAAGTGATTTTGCATTGCAATGCACACAAAACACATTGTGCATTGAATAGATTAGTGCTTTTGCATTGCATTGCATTAAAAAAAACTTGTGCATTGACGAGATTAGTGCTTTTGCATTGCATATAAGAACTTTTTGTGCATTGAAGAGACAAGTGATTTTGCATTGCATCGCATTAAAAAAGACTTGTGCATTGAAGATATTAGTGCTTTTGCATTGCATTGCATACTAAACTCATTGTGCATTGAAGAGACAAGAGATTTTGCATTGCATCGCATTAAAAAATACTTGTGCATTGACGAGATTAGTACTTTTGCATTGCAATGCATACAAGACTCGGTGTGCATTGACAAGATTAGTGCTTTTGCATTGCATTGCATATAAGAACTTTTTGTGCATTGAAGAGACAAGGGATTTTGCATTGCATCATATTAAAAAAGACTTGTGCATTGACGAGATTAGTGCTTTTGCATTGCATTGCATATAAGAACTTTTTGTGCATTGAAGAGACAAGTGAATTTGCATTGCATCGCATTAAAAAAGACTTGTGCATTGAAGATGTTAGTGCTTTTGCATTGCATTGCATATAAGAACTTTTTGTGCATTGAAGAGACAAGTGATTTTGCATTGCATCGCATTAAAAAAGACTTGTGCATTGACGAGATTAGTGCTTTTGCATTGCATTGCATTCAAGAACTCGGTGTGCATTTAAGGGAATCGTGCTTTTGCATTGCAATGCATACTATACTCATTTTGCATTGAAGAGACAAGTGATTTTGCATTGCATCGCTTAAAAAAACACTTGTGCATTGACGAGATTAGTAATTTTGCATTGCAATGCATACAAGACTCGGTGTGCATTGACAAGATTAGTGCTTTTGCATTACATTGCATATAAGAACTTTTTGTGCATTGAAGAGACAAGGGATTTTGCATTGCATCGCATTAAAAAAGACTTGTGCATTGACGAGATTAGTGCTTTTGCATTGCATTGCATATAAGAACTTTTTGTGCATTGAAGAGACAAGTGAATTTGCATTGCATCGCATTAAAAAAGACTTGTGCATTGAAGATGTTAGTGCTTTTGCATTGCATTGCATATAAGAACTTTTTGTGCATTGAAGAGACAAGTGAATTTGCATTGCATCGCATTAAAAAAGACTTGTGCATTGAAGATGTTAGTGCTTTTGCATTGCATTGCATATAAGAACTTTTTGTGCATTGAAGAGACAAGTGATTTTGCATTGCATCGCATTAAAAAAGACTTGTGCATTGACGAGATTAGTGCTTTTGCATTGCATTGCATATAAGAACTTTTTGTGCATTGAAGAGACAAGTGAATTTGCATTGCATTCAAGAACTCGGTGTGCATTTAAGAGAATAGTGCTTTTGCATTGCAATGCATACTAAACTCATTGTGCATTGAAGAGATAAGTGATTTTGCATTGCATCG
This sequence comes from Gobio gobio, assembly GCF_949357685.1. Classification (NCBI taxonomy): domain Eukaryota; kingdom Metazoa; phylum Chordata; class Actinopteri; order Cypriniformes; family Gobionidae; genus Gobio; species Gobio gobio. The sequence continues at coordinate 695,043 of NW_027645582.1, read as the reverse complement.
CTTAAAAAACAGTTGTCCATTGACGAGATTAGTAATTTTGCATTGCAATACATACAAGACTCGGTGTGCATTGAATAGATTAGTGCTTTTGCATTGCATTGCATTAAAAAAAACTTGTGCATTGACGAGATTAGTGCTTTTGCATTGCATATAAGAACTTTTTGTGCATTGAAGAGACAAGTGATTTTGCACTGCATCGCATTAAAAAAGACTTGTGCATTGAAGATGTTAGTGCTTTTGCATTGCATTGCATATAAGAACTTTTTGTGCATTGAAGAGACAAGTGATTTTGCATTGCATCGCATTAAAAAAGACTTGTGCATTGAAGATATTAGTGCTTTTGCATTGCATTGCATACTAAACTCATTGTGCATTGAATAGACAAGAGATTTTGCATTGCATCGCATTAAAAAACACTTGTGCATTGACGAGATTAGTACTTTTGCATTGCAATGCATTCAAGAACTCGGTGTGCATTTAAGAGAATAGTGCTTTTGCATTGCAATGCATACTAAACTCATTTTGCATTGAAGAGACAAGTGATTTTGCCTTTCTTTGCATTCAAGAACTCGGTGTGCATTGAAATGTAGTGCTTTTGCGTTGCACTACATACAAGACTCGTTGTGCAGTGAAGAGATAAGTGCTGTTGCATTGCATTAGATATAAGAACTTTTTGTGCATTGAAGAGACAAGTGATTTTGCATTGCATTGCATTCAAGAAGTCGGGGTGCATTGAAGAGATTAGTGCTTTTGCATTACACTGCATACAAGACTCGTGCATTGAAGAGACAAATGCTGTCGCATTGCATTGGATACAAGAACTCGTTGTGCATTGAAGAGATTAGTGCTTTTGCCATGCATAAAATAGCTGATAAGTGCTTTTGCATTAGCAAGTGCATGGCAACATCTGTCTATTCAAAAGGTCTATCTCCTCAATGCACCTCGGAACGAGTTGTCTTGCCAGGAAGCAGATAATTATGTCCTGTTGAACATCTTTCTCACCGACGAATCCTCAAACATAAAATGTCTTATAATTCCCTTTGACTCCTCATGTTAAATCAGCCGGAATGTAAAACATTATGACCTATTGAACATGTTTCTGGCCGATGAGTCCTCAAATATTAAATTACTATAAATTTTCGTCCTTGAACATTGACTTACTATCCATACTCATTGACTCATTCTTATGTTACATCAGGTTCTAATGTACGTCTGTTGTAACATTGAAGTCAATGAGTAGTACAGTTTTCAAGGACACTTTGGTCAAAAAAAAAATGGACTATGGCTGATTTATCATCATAAAGAGTCTATAATTGTGTATTGAAACTTAATTTACATGTTATTGCTAAACAGAAGTCCATATTTGACCTACTGAACATGTTTCTGGCCAAGGTGTCTACAAAGGTTTTCAACTATATACTCTCAATGATTCCTTCTCATGTTAAATCAGACAATAGTCCACATTTGACCTACTGAACACATTTTTTGCCAAAGGGTTCACAAAAGTTTCCATTTGCTATGTATTTTCATAGACCCCTTTTGATATTAAATCAGACATACAGTATATATATGACCAACTGAACAAATTTCTGGCCTCGATCATGAATTTACTATACATACTCATTGACTTCCCTTCTGATTTCCTTTTGTGGACAAAGGGTCAAAAATGGACATATGGACTATGGACTACTTATGGACTGATGAATATTCAGACAGAAATATGTTCAGTAGGTCAGTAAGTGGACTACACAGTAAGTGGCTGATTTAACATAAGGAGTCTTTGAAAATATATAGTTGAAAATATTGTGTGGCTTTGGCCAAAAACATATTCAGAAGGTCAAATATGGACTTCTGTACAGCCATAACATGTTAAAATAAAAACAACACTTTAAAAACCCTTTTGTAGAACTTTAGGCTAGTAATTGGATTTAGAACAGAATTGAATGAGTATTTAATTTAGTATTTATGGAATCTTGGCCCAAAAATTTGTTCAGTAGGTCCAATATGGACTTCTTGTCCAACACTAACATGTTAAAAAAATATATAAATAAAAACTTTAAAATATTTCTGTGGAGCTTTTGGCTACTAATGGGAATAGAAAGGAAGTCAATGAGTATATATATTAAGTTTGAGGTCTCTTGGGCCAAAAATATGTTCAGTAGGTCAAATACGAATTTCTGTACAGCCATAACATAGTTAGTGTTTAAGGACTGTTGGGACGAAAATATGTTCAGTAGGTAAAATGTGGACTTCTGTACAGCCATAATATGTACAAAATAAAAAACCTTTTGTAGACCTGTAAGCTACTTTTTGGAATCAGAAGGGAAGGAATGAGTGACCTTTTTTACCTTTGGGCCAAAAATATGTACAGTAGGTCAAATATGTTCTGTACAGCCATAGTATGTAAACAAAAAAATTGAACCTTTTTTAGACCTTTTAGCTACTAATTGGAACAAGAAGAGAAGTCAATGAGTGACTTTTTTGACCCTTGGGCCAAGAATATGTTTAGAAGGCCAAATATGGACTTCTGTACAGCCATAATACATAAAAAAAAAAAAAAAAAAAAAATTTAAACCTTTTGTAGACCTTTTAGCTACTAATTGGAACCAGTAGGAAAGTCAATGAGTGACTTTTTGACCTTTGGGACAAAAATTTGTTCAGTAGGTCAAATATGGACTTTGTAGAGCCATAATATGTATGTGTAAAAAAAAAAAAAAATCTTTTGTAGACCTTTTAGCAACTTCTTGGAACCAGAAGGAAAGTCAATGAGTGACTTTTTGACCTTTGGGAAAACAATTTGTTCAGTAAGTCAAATATGGATTTCTGTACAGTGATAACATGTAAAAAAAAATAATAGTAAAAAAACAATAAAACCTTTTTGTGGAACTTTTGGCTAGCAATTGGATTCAGAAGAGAAGTCAACGATTGTGTATGTATAGTAAGTTAGTGTTCAACTCTTGGGCAAAAATATGTTCAGTAAGTTAAATATGGACTTCTTGTACAGCCATATTATGTAAAAAAAATAAAAGAAAAATAAAACCTTTTGTGGACCTTTTAGCTACAAATTGGATTCAGAAGGGAAGTCAATGAGTGACTTTTTTGACCTTTTGGCCAAACGTATTTGTTCAGTAGGTCAAATATGGACTTTGTACAGCCATAATATGTAAAAAAAAAAAAAAAAAAAAAAAAAAAAAGAAATGTTTACCTTTTGTAGACCTTTTAGCTACTTATTGGAACCAGAAGGAAAGTTAATGAGTGACTTTTTGACCTTTGGAAAAAAAAAATTGTTCAGTAGGTCAAATATGGACTTCTTGTACAGCCATAATATGTAAAGAAAGAAAAAAAAAAAAAAAAAAAAACCTTTTTTAGACCTGTAAGCTACTTATTGGAATCAAAAGGGAAGTCAACGAGTGACTTTTTGACCTTTGGGACAAAAATTTGCTCAGTAGGTCAAATATGGACTTTGTACAGCCAAAATAGGTAAAAAAAATTAAATAAATAAAAACAAAAATTAACCTTTGTAGACCCTTTAGCTACTTATTGGAACCAGAAGGAAAGTCAATGAGTGACTTTTTGACCTTTGGAAAAAAAATGTGTTAAGTAGGTCAAATATGGACTTTTTGTACAGCCATAATATGTTAAAAAAAAAAAAAAAAAAATTAAACCTTTTGTAGACCTTTTAGCTACTTTTTTGGAACCAGAAGGAAAGTCAATAAGTGACTTTTTGACCTTTGGGAGAAAAATTTGTTCAGTAGGTCAAATATGGACTTCTTGTACAGCCATAATATGTAAAAAAAATAAAAATAAAATAAAAATCCAAACCTTTTTTAGACTTGTAAGCTATTTTTTGGATTCAGAAGGGAAGTCAATGAGTGACTTTTTGACCTTTGGGACAAAAATTTGTTCCGTAGGTCAAATATGGACTTTGTACAGCCATAATATGTAAAGAAAAAAAAAGAAAAAAATTTAACCTTATGTAGACCTTTTAGCTAATTATTGGAACCAGAAGGAAAGTCAATAAGTGATTTTTTGACCTTTGGGAAAAAAATTTGTTCAGTAGGTCAAATATGGACTTCTGTACAGCCATAACATGTAAACAAAAATTATAATATAAAGAAATTAAAACCTTTTTGTGGAACTTTTGGCTAGCTATTGGATTCAAAAGGGAAGTCAAATAGTGTGTATGTATAGTAAGTTAGTGTTCAAGGACTCTTGGGCAAAAATATGTTCAGTAAGTTAAATATGGACTTCTTGTACAGCCATAATATGTAAAAAAAAAAAAAAAATAAATAAAAAAAATATTAAACCTTTTTTAGACCTGTAAGCTACTTATTGGAACCAGAAGGAAAGTCAATGAGTATATATATTAAGTTTGAGGTCTCTTGGGCCAAAAATATGTTCAGTAGGTCAAATACGAATTTCTGTACAGCCATAACATAGTTAGTGTTTAAGGACTGTTGGGACGAAAATATGTTCAGTAGGTAAAATGTGGACTTCTGTACAGCCATAATATGTACAAAATAAAAAACCTTTTGTAGACCTGTAAGCTACTTTTTGGAATCAGAAGGGAAGGAATGAGTGACCTTTTTTACCTTTGGGCCAAAAATATGTACAGTAGGTCAAATATGTTCTGTACAGCCATAGTATGTAAACAAAAAAATTGAACCTTTTTTAGACCTTTTAGCTACTAATTGGAACAAGAAGAGAAGTCAATGAGTGACTTTTTTGACCCTTGGGCCAAGAATATGTTTAGAAGGCCAAATATGGACTTCTGTACAGCCATAATACATAAAAAAAAAAAATTTAAAAAAAATTTAAACCTTTTGTAGACCTTTTAGCTACTAATTGGAACCAGTAGGAAAGTCAATGAGTGACTTTTTGACCTTTGGGACAAAAATTTGTTCAGTAGGTCAAATATGGACTTTGTAGAGCCATAATATGTATGTGTAAAAAAAAAAAAAAAAAAAAAAAAATCTTTTGTAGACCTTTTAGCAACTTCTTGGAACCAGAAGGAAAGTCAATGAGTGACTTTTTGACCTTTGGGAAAACAATTTGTTCAGTAAGTCAAATATGGATTTCTGTACAGCGATAACATGTAAAAAAATATAATAGTAAAAAAACAATAAAACCTTTTTGTGGAACTTTTGGCTAGCAATTGGATTCAGAAGAGAAGTCAACGATTGTGTATGTATAGTAAGTTAGTGTTCAACTCTTGGGCAAAAATATGTTCAGTAAGTTAAATATGGACTTCTTGTACAGCCATAATATGTAAAAAAAATAAAATAAAAATAAAACCTTTTGTGGACCTTTTAGCTACAAATTGGATTCAGAAGGGAAGTCAATGAGTGACTTTTTTGACCTTTTGGCCAAACGTATTTGTTCAGTAGGTCAAATATGGACTTTGTACAGCCATAATATGTAAAAAAAAAAAAAAAAAAAAAAAAAAAGAAATGTTTACCTTTTGTAGACCTTTTAGCTACTTATTGGAACCAGAAGGAAAGTTAATGAGTGACTTTTTGACCTTTGGAAAAAAAAAATTGTTCAGTAGGTCAAATATGGACTTCTTGTACAGCCATAATATGTAAAGAAAGAAAAAAAAAAAGAAAAAAAAACCTTTTTTAGACCTGTAAGCTACTTATTGGAATCAAAAGGGAAGTCAACGAGTGACTTTTTGACCTTTGGGACAAAAATTTGCTCAGTAGGTCAAATATGGACTTTGTACAGCCAAAATAGGTAAAAAAAATTAAATAAATAAAAACAAAAATTAACCTTTGTAGACCCTTTAGCTACTTATTGGAACCAGAAGGAAAGTCAATGAGTGACTTTTTGACCTTTGGAAAAAAAATGTGTTAAGTAGGTCAAATATGGACTTTTTGTACAGCCATAATATGTTAAAAAAAAAAAAAAAAAAATTTAACCTTTTGTAGACCTTTTAGCTACTTTTTTGGAACCAGAAGGAAAGTCAATAAGTGACTTTTTGACCTTTGGGAGAAAAATTTGTTCAGTAGGTCAAATATGGACTTCTTGTACAGCCATAATATGTAAAAAAAATAAAAATAAAATAAAAATCCAAACCTTTTTTAGACTTGTAAGCTATTTTTTGGATTCAGAAGGGAAGTCAATGAGTGACTTTTTGACCTTTGGGACAAAAATTTGTTCCGTAGGTCAAATATGGACTTTGTACAGCCATAATATGTAAAGAAAAAAAAAGAAAAAAATGTAACCTTATGTAGACCTTTTAGCTAATTATTGGAACCAGAAGGAAAGTCAATAAGTGATTTTTTGACCTTTGGGAAAAAAATTTGTTCAGTAGGTCAAATATGGACTTCTGTACAGCCATAACATGTAAACAAAAATTATAATATAAAAAAATTAAAACCTTTTTGTGGAACTTTTGGCTAGCTATTGGATTCAAAAGGGAAGTCAAATAGTGTGTATGTATAGTAAGTTAGTGTTCAAGGACTCTTGGGCAAAAATATGTTCAGTAAGTTAAATATGGACTTCTTGTACAGCCATAATATGTAAAAAAAAAAAAAATAAATAAAAAAAATATTAAACCTTTTTTAGACCTGTAAGCTACTTATTGGAACCAGAAGGAAAGTCAATGAGTGACTTTTTGACCTTTGGAAAAAAAATGTGTTCAGAAGGTCAAATATGGACTTCTGTACAGCCATAATATGTTAAAAAAAAAAAAATTCAAACCTTTTGTAGACCTTTTAGCTACTTATTGGAACCAGAAGGAAAGTCAATGAGTGACTTTTTGACCTTTGGAAAAAAAATTTGTTCAGCAGGTCAAATATGGACTTCTTGTACAGCCATTATATGTATAAAAAAAAAAAAAAAAAATTCCAAACCTTTTGTAGACCTTTTAGCTACTTATTGGAACCAGAAGGAAAGTCAATGGTTGACTTTTTGACGTTTGGAAAAAAATATGTTCAGTAGGTCAAATATGGACTTCTTGTACAGCCATAATATGTCAAACATTTTTGTGGGAATTTAGGCTAGTAAAGGGAATAAGAAGGGAAGTCAATGAGTATGTATAGTAAATTAGTGTTTAAGGACTCTTAGGCCTAAAACATGTTCTTTATGTCAAATATGGACTTCTGTACAGCCAAAACATGTATTAAAAAAATGTGGACCTTTTAACTACTAATTGGAATCAGAATGGAAGTCAATGAGTATGTATAGTGAAAGAAATTAAAACCTTTTTGTGGAACTTTTGGCTAGCAATTGGATTCAGAAGGGAAGTCAAAGAGTGTGTATGTATAGTAAGTTAGTGTTCAAGGACTCTTGGGCAAAAATATGTTCAGTAAGTTAAATATGGACTTCTTGTACAGCCATAATATGTAAAAAAAAAAAAAAAAAAAAAAAGTAACCTTTTGTAGACCTTTTAGCTACTTATTGGAACCAGAAGGAAAGTCAATGAGTGACTTTTTGACCTTTGGAAAAAAAAATTGTTCAGTAGGTCAAATATGGACTTCTTGTACAGCCATAATGTGCAAAAAAATAAATAAAGAAATAAATCCAAACCTTTTTTAGATCTGTAAGCTACTTATTGGAATCAGAAGGGAAGTCAATGAGTGACTTTTTGACCTTTGGGACAAAAATTTGTTCAGTAGGTCAAATATGGACTTTGTACAGCCATAATATGTAAAAAAAAAAAAAAAAAAAAATGTAACCCTTTGTAGACTTTTTAGCTACTTATTGGTACCAGAAGGAAAGTCAATGAGTGACTTTTTGACCTTTGGGACAAAAATTTATTCAGTAGGTCAAATATGGACTTCTGTACAGCCAGAATATGTAAAAAAAAAAAAAAATTTAAACCTTTTGTAGACCTTTTAGCTACTTTTTTGGAACCAGAAGGAAAGTCAATAAGTGACTTTTTGACCTTTGTGAGAAAAATTTGTTCAGTAGGTCAAATATGGACTTCTTGTACAGCCATAATATGTAAAAAAAAAAAAAAAAAAAAAAAAATCCAAACCTTTTTTAGACCTGTAAGCTACTTATTGGATTCAGAAGGGAAGTCAATGAGTGACTTTTTGACCTTTGGGACAAAAATTTGCTCAGTAGGTCAAATATGGACTTTGTACAGCCAAAATAGGTTAAAAAAAAAAAAAAAAAAAAAATTTTTTAACCTTTGTAGACCCTTTAGCTACTTATTGGAACCAGAAGGAAAGTCAATGAGTGACTTTTTGACCTTTGGAAAAAAATGTGTTAAGTAGGTAAAATATGGACTTTTTGTACAGCCATAATATGTAAAAAAAAAAAAAAAAAAAAAAAAAAAAATTTAAACCTTTTGTAGACCTTTTAGCTACTTTTTTGGAACCAGAAGGAAAGTCAATAAGAGACTTTTTGACCTTTGGGAGAAAAATTTGTTCAGTAGGTCAAATATGGACTTCTTGTACAGCCATAATATGTAAAAAAAATAAAAATAAAATAAAAATCCAAACCTTTTTTAGACCTGTAAGCTATTTATTGGATTCAGAAGGGAAGTCAATGAGTGACTTTTTGACCTTTGGGACAAAAATTTGTTCCGTAGGTCAAATATGGACTTTGTACAGCCATAATATGTAAAAAAAAAAAAAAAAAAAATGTAACCCTTTGTAGACTTTTTAGCTACTTATTGGTACCAGAAGGAAAGTCAATGAGTGACTTTTTGACCTTTGGGACAAAAATTTATTCAGTAGGTCAAATATGGACTTCTGTACAGCCAGAATATGTAAATAAAAAAATAAAAAAATTAAACCTTTTGTAGACCTTTTAGCTACTTTTTGGAACCAGAAGGAAAGTCAATAAGTGACTTTTTGACCTTTGTGAGAAAAATTTGTTCAGTAGGTCAAATATGGACTTCTTGTACAGCCATAATATGTAAAAAATAAAAAAATAAAATAAAAATCCAAACCTTTTTTAGACCTGTAAGCTACTTATTGGATTCAGAAGTGAAGTCAATGAGTGACTTTTTGACCTTTGGGACAAAAATTTGCTCAGTAGGTCAAATATGGACTTTGTACAGCCAAAATAGGTTAAAAAAATAAAATAAAAAATTTAACCTTTGTAGACCCTTTAGCTACTTATTGGAACCAGAAGGAAAGTCAATGAGTGACTTTTTGACCTTTGGAAAAAAATTTGTTAAGTAGGTCAAATATGGACTTTTTGTACAGCCATAATATGTAAAAAAAAAAAAAAAAAAAAAAAATTTAAACCTTTTGTAGACCTTTTAGCTACTTTTTTGGAACCAGAAGGAAAGTCAATAAGAGACTTTTTGACCTTTGGGAGAAAAATTTGTTCAGTAGGTCAAATATGGACTTCTTGTACAGCCATAATATGTAAAAAAAATAAAAATAAAATAAAAATCCAAACCTTTTTTATACCTGTAAGCTATTTATTGGATTCAGAAGGGAAGTCAATGAGTGACTTTTTGACCTTTGGGACAAAAATTTGTTCCGTAGGTCAAATATGGACTTTGTACAGCCATAATATGTAAAGAAAAAAAAAATTTAACCTTATGTAGACCTTTTAGCTAATTATTGGAACCAGAAGGCTTTTTACATTTTTTTACATCGACAGCAAAAGTGGGAACTATGTCAGGCTGCTATTTATTGACTATAGCTCAGCCTTTAACACCATAGTTCCCATTAAGCTAACACACAAACTCCTGGATCTAGGCCTGAATTCTTCTCTCTGCCTCTGGATTGAAGATTTCCTCACTGGCAGACCCCAGGCGGTGAGAGTAGGCCAGTTCACCTCCACCTCCATCACCCTGAGTGTTGGAGCTCCACAGGGCTGTGTGCTGAGTCCCCTGCTCTACTCTCTCTACACCCATGACTGTTTGTCCACACACAGCTCCACCTCGATCATCAAGTTTGCTGATGATACTGTTGTCCTGGGTCTCATCTCCAACAACAATGAGACGGCATACTTGGACGAAGTGGAGCAACTGACATCATGGTGCCAGGACAACTGTCTCTCTCTGAATGTTAACAAGACCAAAGAACTGATTGTGGACTTCAGGAAGAGACAGCATCGGTCATACTCCCCTCTCATGATCAGCGGGACACCGGTAGAGAGAGTGAGCAGCTTCAAATACCTGGGTGTGAACATCTCCGAGGATCTGACCTGGACTACACACATCCAGACACAGGTGAAAAAAGCCAGGCAAAGACTGTACCACCTGCGCCAGCTGAGGAAATTCAGGGTTTCACCAGCCATCCTGAAAACTTTCTATCGAGGGGCGATAGAAAGTGTCCTGACTCAGTGCATCACAGCGTGGTACGGGAACAGCACCAGTCACGATTCCAAAGCCCTGCAAAGAGTGGTGCGCTTATCCGAGCGCATCTCAGGCTCAGCTCTCCCGTCTCTGCAGGACATCTACACCAAACGCTGCAGAGGTAGAGCTACTAAAATCATCAGAGACATTAATCACCCTGCAAACTCTCACTTCACCCTGCTGCCATCTGGTAAGCGCTTCCGTAGCCTGATGGCAAAGACTGAAAGACTCAGGAGGAGTTTCTTCCCCCAGGCCATCAGACTCCTGAACTCAGTCACGTGACTTCACTTCACCCCCGCACACACATAAACATCCAGTTTAAACATTAACATCCACATACTGCCATTGCACTGCACTTTACTTTCCTATTGTTACTGCGTAACAACCTGTAATAAACCTTGCACATTATACTTCTTTATATATACATATATATATATATTTATGTTAACCACTTATTTCTAAGTCTACAGTTTATCTCACTTATCATATCCACATTTTTTTTTTTTTTTTTTTTTTTTTTATATTTTAATTTTTATATATTTTTTTTTATCTTATTTCCTATTTTTATCTTTTACTTGATTTATTTATAATTCTACTTATGTTAATACTTTTTATTCTAATTTTATTCTATTTCTATTTTAATTTCTTGTAACTGTTATTTGCACTGTCCATGGAGCGGACCTGTTTACATTTCACTGCCAGTTGTATATTGTGTATATAACTGTGTATGTGACAAATAAAACTCTTGAATCTTGAATCTTGAGAAGGAAAGTCAATAAGTGACTTTTTGACCTTTGGGAAAAAAATTTGTTCAGTTGGTCAAATATGGACTTCTGTACAGCCAAAACATGTATTAAAAAAATGTGGACCTTTTAACTACTAATTGGAATCAGAATGGAAGTCAATGAATATGTATAGTGAAAGAAATTAAAACCTTTTTGTGGAACTTTTGGCTAGCAATTGGATTCAGAAGGGAAGTCAAAGAGTGTGTATGTATAGTAAGTTAGTGTTCAAGGACTCTTGGGCAAAAATATGTTCAGTAAGTTAAATATGGACTTCTTGTACAGCCATAATATGTAAAAAAAAAAAAAAAAAGGTAACCTTTTGTAGACCTTTTAGCTACTTATTGGAACCAGAAGGAAAGTCAATGAGTGACTTTTTGACCTTTGGAAAAAAAAATTGTTCAGTAGGTCAAATATGGACTTCTTGTACAGCCATAATGTGCAAAAAAAATAAAATAAAATAAAATAAAATAAATAAATCCAAACCTTTTTTAGATCTGTAAGCTACTTATTGGAATCAGAAGGGAAGTCAATGAGTGACTTTTTGACCTTTGGGACAAAAATTTGTTCAGTAGGTCAAATATGGACTTTGTACAGCCATAATATGTACAAAAAAAAATGTAACCCTTTGTAGACCTTTTAGCTACTTATTGGTACCAGAAGGAAAGTCAATGAGTGACTTTTTGACCTTTGGGACAAAAATTTATTCAGTAGGTCAAATATGGACTTCTGTACAGCCATAATAGGTAAAAAACAAAACAAAAAAAAACAAACAAACCTTTTTTAGACCTGTAAGCTACTTATTGGAATCAAAAGGGAAGTCAATGAGTGACTTTTTGACCTTTGGGACAAAAATTTGCTCAGTAGGTCAAATATGGACTTTGTACAGCCAAAATAGGTTAACAAAAAAAAATAATAATAAAAAAAAATAACCTTTGTAGACCCTTTAGCTACTTATTGGAACCAGAAGGAAAGTCAATGAGTGACTTTTTGACCTTTGGAAAAAAAATGTGTTAAGTAGGTCAAATATGGACTTTTTGTACAGCTATAATATGTAAAAAAAAAAAAAAAAAAAAAAAAAAAAAAATTTTTAAACCTTTTGTAGACCTTTTAGCTACTTTTTTGGAACCAGAAGGAAAGTCAATAAGTGACTTTTTGACCTTTGGGAGAAAAATTTGTTCAGTAGGTCAAATATGGACTTCTTGTACAGCCATAATATGTAAAAAAAAATTAAAAAAAAATAAAAATCCAAACCTTTTTTAGACCTGTAAGCTACTTATTGGATTCAGAAGGGAAGTCAATGAGTGACTTTTTGACCTTTGGGACAAAAATTTGCTCAGTAGGTCAAATATGGACTTCGTACAGCCAAAATAGGTTAAAAAAAAAATAAAAAAAAATAAAAAAAATTAACCTTTGTAGACCCTTTAGCTACTTATTGGAACCAGAAGGAAAGTCAATGAGTGACTTTTTGACCTTTGGGACAAAAATTTATTCAGTAGGTTTAAATATGGACTTCTGTACAGCCATAATATGTAAAAAAAAAAAAAAAAAAAAAAAAAAAAAGTAACCTTTTGTAGACCTTTTAGCTACTTATTGGAACCAGAAGGAAAGTCAATAAGTGACTTTTTGACCTTTGGGACAAAAATTTGTTCAGTAGGTCACATATGGACTTTGTACAGCAATAATATGTAAAAAAAAAAATAATAATAATATAAAAGAAATGTTAACCTTTTGTAGACCTTTTAGCTACTTATTGGATGCAGAAGGAAAGTTAATGAGTGACTTTTTGACCTTTGGAAAAAAAAAATTGTTCAGTAGGTCAAATATGGACTTCTTGTACAGCCATAATATGTAAAGAAAAAAAACAAACAAAAAAAAAACAAACCTTTTTTAGACCTGTAAGCTACTTATTGGAATCAAAAGGGAAGTCAATAAGTGACTTTTTGACCTTTGGGAAAAAAATTTGTTCAGTTGGTCAAATATGGACTTCTGTACAGCCATAATATGTAAAAAAAAAAAAAAAAAAAAAACAAACAAACCTTTTTTAGACCTGTAAGCTACTTATTGGAATCAAAAGGGAAGTCAATGAGTGACTTTTTGACCTTTGGGACAAAAATTTGCTCAGTAGGTCAAATATGGACTTTGTACAGCCAAAATAGGTTAACAAAAAATAATAATAATAAAAAAAAATAACCTTTGTAGACCCTTTAGCTACTTATTGGAACCAGAAGGAAAGTCAATGAGTGACTTTTTGACCTTTGGAAAAAAAATGTGTTAAGTAGGTCAAATATGGACTTTTTGTACAGCTATAATATGTAAAAAAAATAAAAAAAAAAAAATAAAAAAATTTTTTTAAACCTTTTGTAGACCTTTTAGCTACTTTTTTGGAACCAGAAGGAAAGTCAATAAGTGACTTTTTGACCTTTGGGAGAAAAATTTGTTCAGTAGGTCAAATATGGACTTCTTGTACAGCCATAATATGTAAAAAATTTAAAAAAAAAAAAAAAAATTAACCTTTGTAGACCCTTTAGCTACTTATTGGAGCCAGAAGGAAAGTCAATGAGTGACTTTTTGACCTTTGGGACAAAAATTTATTCAGTAGGTTTAAATATGGACTTCTGTACAGCCATAATATGTAAAAAAAAAAAAAAAAAAAAAAAAAAAGTAACCTTTTGTAGACCTTTTAGCTACTTATTGGAACCAGAAGGAAAGTCAATAAGTGACTTTTTGACCTTTGGGACAAAAATTTGTTCAGTAGGTCACATATGGACTTTGTACAGCAATAATATGTAAAAAAAAAATAATAATAATATAAAAGAAATGTTAACCTTTTGTAGACCTTTTAGCTACTTATTGGATGCAGAAGGAAAGTTAATGAGTGACTTTCTGACCTTTGGAAAAAAAAAATTGTTCAGTAGGTCAAATATGGACTTCTTGTACAGCCATAATATGTAAAGAAAAAAAACAAACAAAAAACAAACAAACCTTTTTTAGACCTGTAAGCTACTTATTGGAATCAAAAGGGAAGTCAATAAGTGACTTTTTGACCTTTGGGAAAAAATTTTTTTCAGTTGGTCAAATATGGACTTCTGTACAGCCATAACATGTAAAAAAAATTATAATATAAAGAAATTAAAACCTTTTTGTGGAACTTTTGGCTAGCTATTGGATTCAAAAGGGAAGTCAAATAGTGTGTATGTATAGTAAGTTAGTGTTCAAGGACTCTTGGGCAAAAATATGTTCAGTAAGTTAAATATGGACTTCTTGTACAGCCATAATATGTAAAAAAATAAAAAATAAAAAAATAAATAAAAAAAATATTAAAACTTTTTTAGACCTGTAAGCTACTTATTGGAACCAGAAGGAAAGTCAATGAGTGACTTTTTGACCTTTGAAAAAAAATGTGTTCAGAAGGTCAAATATGGACTTCTGTACAGCCATAATATGTTAAAAAAAAAAAAAATTCAAACCTTTTGTAGACCTTTTAGCTACTTATTGGTACCAGAGGGAAAGTCAATTAGTGACTTTTTGACCTTTGGGAACAAAATGTGTTCAGTAGGTCAAATATGGACTTCTTGTACAGCCATAATATGTATAAAAAAATTAAAAAAAGTAACCTTTTGTAGACCTTTTAGCTACTTATTGGAACCAGAAGGAAAGTTAATGAGTGACTTTTTGACCTTTGGAAAAAAAATTGTTCAGTAGGTCAAATATGGACTTCTTGTACAGCCATAATATGTAAAGAAAAAAAAGGAAAAAAAACAAACAAACCTTTTTTAGACCTTGAAGCTACTTATTGGAATCAGAAGGAAAGTCAATGAGTGGCTTTTTGACCTTTGGAAAAAAAAATTGTTCAGCAGGTCAAATATGGACTTCTTGTACAGCCATTATATGTATAAAAAAAAAAAAAAAAAAAAAAAAATTCCAAACCTTTTGTAGACCTTTTAGCTACTTATTGGAACCAGAAGGAAAGTCAATGGTTGACTTTTTGACGTTTTGAAAAAAATATGTTCAGTAGGTCAAATATGGACTTCTTGTACAGCCATAATATGTCAAACATTTTTGCGGGAATTTAGGCTAGTAAAGGAAATAAGAAGGGAAGTCAATGAGTATGTATAGTAAATTAGTGTTTAAGGACTCTTAGGCCTAAAACATGTTCTTTATGTCAAATATGGACTTCTGTACAGCCAAAACATGTATTAAAAAAATTTGGACCTTTTAACTACTAATTGGAATCAGAATGGAAGTCAATGAATATGTATAGTGAAAGAAATTAAAACCTTTTTGTGGAACTTTTGGCTAGCAATTGGATTCAGAAGGGAAGTCAAAGAGTGTGTATGTATAGTAAGTTAGTGTTCAAGGACTCTTGGGCAAAAATATGTTCAGTAAGTTAAATATGGACTTCTTGTACAGCCATAATATGTAAAAAAAAAAAAAAAAAGTAACCTTTTGTAGACCTTTTAGCTACTTATTGGAACCAGAAGGAAAGTCAATGAGTGACTTTTTGACCTTTGGAAAAAAAAATTGTTCAGTAGGTCAAATATGGACTTCTTGTACAGCCATAATGTGCAAAAAAAATAAATAAATAAATAAATAAATCCAAACCTTTTTTAGATCTGTAAGCTACTTATTGGAATCAGAAGGGAAGTCAATGAGTGACTTTTTGACCTTTGGGACAAAAATGTATTCAGTAGGTCAAATATGGACTTCTGTACAGCCATAATATGTAAAAAAAAAAAAAAAAAAAAAAACTTTTTTAGACCTGTAAGCTACTTATTGGAATCAAAAGGGAAGTCAATGAGTGACTTTTTGACCTTTGGGACAAAAATTTGCTCAGTAGGTCAAATATGGACTTTGTACAGCCAAAATAGGTGAACAAAAAAAATAAAATAAAAAAATAAAAAACCTTTGTAGACCCTTTAGCTACTTATTGGAACCAGAAGGAAAGTCAATGAGTGACTTTTTGACCTTTGGAAAATAAATGTGTTAAGTAGGTCAAATATGGACTTTTTGTACAGCCATAATATGTAAAAAAAAAAAAAAAAAAAAAAAAAAATGTAAACCTTTTGTAGACCTTTTAGCTACTTTTTTGGAACCAGATGGAAAGTCAATAAGTGACTTTTTGACCTTTGGGACAAAAATTTGCTCAGTAGGTCAAATATGGACTTCGTACAGCCAAAATAGGTTAAAAAAAAAATTAAAAGTTAAAAAAAAAATTAACCTTTGTAGACCCTTTAGCTACTTATTGGAACCAGAAGGAAAGTCAATGAGTGACTTTTTGACCTTTGGGACAAAAATTTATTCAGTAGGTTTAAATATGGACTTCTGTACAGCCATAATATGTAAAAAAAAAAAAAATAAAAAAAAAAAAATAAAAAAAGTAACCTTTTGTAGACCTTTTAGCTACTTATTGGAACCAGAAAGAAAGTCAATAAGTGACTTTTTGACCTTTGGGACAAAAATTTGTTCAGTAGGTCACATATGGACTTTGTACAGCAATAATATGTAAAAAAAAAAAAAAAAAAAAAAAAAAAAAAGGTAACCTTTTGTAGACCTTTTAGCTACTTATTGGAATCAGTAGGGAAGTCAATGAGTGACTTTTTGACCTTTGGAAAAAAAATTGTTCAGTAGGTCAAATATGGACTTCTTGTACAGTCATAATATGAAAAAAAAAAAAAAAAAAAAAAAAAAAAAAATCCAAACCATTTTTAGAACTATAAGCTACATATTGGAATCAGAAGGGAAGTCAATGAGTGACTTTTTGACCTTTGGGACAAAAATTTGTTCAGTAGGTCAAATATGGACTTTGTACAGCCAAAAAATGTAAAATAAAATTTTTTTTTAAACCTTTTGTAGACCTTTTAGCTACTAATTGGAACCAGAAGGAAAGTCATTGAGTGGCTTTTCGACCTTTGGGAAAAAAATTTGCTCAGTAGGTCAAATATGGACTTCGTACAGCCAAAATAGGTTAAAAAAAAAATTAAAAGTTAAAAAAAAAATTAACCTTTGTAGACCCTTTAGCTACTTATTGGAACCAGAAGGAAAGTCAATGAGTGACTTTTTGACCTTTGGGACAAAAATTTATTCAGTAGGTTTAAATATGGACTTCTGTACAGCCATAATATGTAAAAAAAAAAAAAAAAAAAAAAAAAAAAAAGTAACCTTTTGTAGACCTTTTAGCTACTTATTGGAACCAGAAGGAAAGTCAATAAGTGACTTTTTGACCTTTGGGACAAAAATTTGTTCAGTAGGTCACATATGGACTTTGTACAGCAATAATATGTAAAAAAAAAAAAAAAAAAAAAAAAAAAAAGGTAACCTTTTGTAGACCTTTTAGCTACTTATTGGAATCAGTAGGGAAGTCAATGAGTGACTTTTTGACCTTTGGAAAAAAAATTGTTCAGTAGGTCAAATATGGACTTCTTGTACAGTCATAATATGAAAAAAAAAAAAAAAAAAAAAAAAAATCCAAACCATTTTTAGACCTATAAGCTACATATTGGAATCAGAAGGGAAGTCAATGAGTGACTTTTTGACCTTTGGGACAAAAATTTGTTCAGTAGGTCAAATATGGACTTTGTACAGCCAAAAAATGTAAAATAAAAAAAAAATTTTAAACCTTTTGTAGACCTTTTAGCTACTAATTGGAACCAGAAGGAAAGTCATTGAGTGGCTTTTTGACCTTTGGGAAAAAAAATTGTTCAGTAGGTCAAATATGGACTTCTTGTACAGCCATAATATGTTAAAAAAAAAAAAAAAAAAAAAAATTTTAACCTTTTGTAGACCTTTTAGCTACTTATTGGAACCAGAAGGAAAGTCAACGAGTGAATTTTTGACCTTTGGAAAAAAAAAATGTTTTGTAGGTCAAATATGGACTTCTTGTACAGCCATAATATGTCAAACATTTTTGTGGGAATTTTGGCTAGTAAAGGGAATAAGAAAGGAAGTCAATGAGTATGTATAGTAAATTAGTGTTTAAGGACTCTTAGGCCTAAAACATGTTCATGTCAAATATGGACTTCTGTACAGCCAAAACATGTATTAAAAAAATGTGGACCTTTTATCTACTAATTGGAATCAGAATGGAAGTCAATGAGTATGTATAGTGAAAGAAATTAAAACCTTTTTGTGGAACTTTTGGCTAGCAATTGGATTCAGAAGGGAAGTCAAAGAGTGTGTATGTATAGTAAGTTAGTGTTCAAGGACTCTTGGGCAAAAAAAATGTTCATTAAGTAAAATATGGACTTCTTGTACAGCCATAATATGTAAAAAAAAAAAAAAAGTAACCTTTTGTAGACCTTTTAGCTATTTATTGGAACCAGAAGGAAAGTCAATGAGTGACTTTTTGACCTTTGGAAAAAAAAATTGTTCAGTAGGTCAAATATGGACTTTGTACAGCCATAATATGTAAAAAAAAAAAAAAAAAAATTAAACCTTTTGTAGACCTTTTAGCTACTTATTGGAATCAGAAGGAAAGTCAATAAGTGACTTTTTGACCTTTGGGACAAAAATGTGTTCAGTAGGTCAAATATGGACTTCTGTACGGCCATAATATGTAAAAAAAAAAAAAAAAAATTTGCCTTTTGTAGACCTTTTAGCTACTTATTGGAACCAGAAGGAAAGTCAATAAGTGACTTTTTGACCTTTGGGACAAAAATTTGTTCAGTAGGTCACACATGGACTTTCTACAGCTATAATATGTAAAAAAAAAATAATAATAATATAAAAGAAATGTTAACCTTTTGTAGACCTTTT
This sequence comes from Gobio gobio, assembly GCF_949357685.1. Classification (NCBI taxonomy): domain Eukaryota; kingdom Metazoa; phylum Chordata; class Actinopteri; order Cypriniformes; family Gobionidae; genus Gobio; species Gobio gobio. The sequence continues at coordinate 676,239 of NW_027645582.1, read as the reverse complement.
AGCTACTTATTGGATGCAGAAGGAAAGTTAATGAGTGACTTTTTGACCTTTGGAAAAAAAAAATTGTTCAGTAGGTCAAATATGGACTTCTTGTACAGCCATAATATGTAAAGAAAAAAAACAAACAAAAAAAAAACAAACCTTTTTTAGACCTGTAAGCTACTTATTGGAATCAAAAGGGAAGTCAATGAGTGACTTTTTGACCTTTAGGACAAAAATTTGCTCAGTAGGTCAAATATGGACTTTGTACAGCCAAAATAGGTTAAAAAAAATAAATAAATAAAAAAAAAATTAACCTTTGTAGACCCTTTAGCTACTTATTGGAACCAGAAGGAAAGTCAATGAGTGACTTTTTGACCTTTGGAAAAAAAATGTGTTAAGTAGGTCAAATATGGACTTTTTGTACAGCCATAATATGTAAAAAAAAAAAAAAAAAAAAAATGTAAACCTTTTGTAGACCTTTTAGCTACTTTTTTGGAACCAGAAGGAAAGTCAATAAGTGACTTTTTGACCTTTGGGAGAAAAATTTGTTCAGTAGGTCAAATATGGACTTCTTGTACAGCCATAATATGTAAAAAAAAATAAAAAAAAAATAAAAATCCAAACCTTTTTTAGACCTGTAAGCTACTTATTGGATTCAGAAGGGAAGTCAATGAGTGACTTTTTGACCTTTGGGACAAAAATTTGTTCCGTAGGTCAAATATGGACTTTGTACAGCCATAATATGTAAAGAAAAAAAAAATGTAACCTTATGTAGACCTTTTAGCTAATTATTGGAACCAGAAGGAAAGTCAATAAGTGACTTTTTGACCTTTGGGAAAAAAATTTGTTCAGTAGGTCAAATATGGACTTCTTGTACAGCCATAATATGTCAAACATTTTTGTGGGAATTTTGGCTAGTAAAGGGAATAAGAAGGGAAGTCATTGAGTATGTATAGTAAATCAGTGTTTAAGGACTCTTAGGACTCTTTTTTTGGAGAAAAAAAATTGTTCCGTAGGTCAAATATGGACTTTTTGTACAGCGATAATATGTAGAAAAAAGAAAAAAAGAAAAAAAAATCCAAACCTTTTTTAGACCCTTAAGCTACTTATTGGAATCAGAAGGGAAGTCAATGAGTGACTTTTTGACCTTTGGGACAAAAATTTGTTCAGTAGGTCAAATATGGACTTTGTAGAGCCATAATATGTAAAAAAAAAAAATATATATATATATAAAAAAGAAATATAACCCTTTGTAGACCTTTTAGCTACTTATTGGTACCAGAAGGAAAGTCAATGAGTGACTTTTTGACATTTGGGACAAAAATGTATTCAGTAGGTCAAATATGGACTTCTGTACAGCCATAATATGTATAAAAAAAAATAAAAAATAAAATAAAAATACAAACCTTTTGTAGACCTTTTAGCTACTTATTTGAACCAGAAGGAAAGTCAATGAGTGACTTTTTGACATTTGGGACAAAAATGTATTCAGTAGGTCAAATATGGACTTCTGTACAGCCATAATATGTATAAATAAAAAAAAAAGAAAATAAAAAATCCAAACCATTTTTAGACCTGTAAGCTACATATTGGAATCAGAAGGGAAGTAAATGAGTGACTTTTTGACCTTTGGGACAAAAATTTGTTCAGTAGGTCAAATATGGACTTTGTACAGCCATAATATGTAAAAAATAAAATAAAAAAAATTAAACCTTTTGTAGACCTTTTAGCTACTTATTGGTACCAAAAGGAAAGTCAATGAGTGACTTTTTGACCTTTGGGACAAAAATTTATTCAGTAGGTAAAATATGGACTTCTGTAAAGCAATAATATGTAAAAAAAAAAAAATTAAACCTTTTGTAGACCTTTTAGCTACTTATTGGAATCAGAAGGAAAGTCAATAAGTGACTTTTTGACCTTTGGGACAAAAATGTGTTCAGTAGGTCAAATATGGACTTCTGTACGGCCATAATATGTAAAAAAAATAAATAAATAATAATTTGCCTTTAGTAGACCTTTTAGCTACTTATTGGAACCAGAAGGAAAGTCAATAAGTGACTTTTTGACCTTTGGGACAAAAATGTATTCGGTGTATCAAATATGGACTTCTGTACAGCCATAATATGTAAAAAAAAAAAAAAATCAAACCTTTTGTAGACCCTTTAGCTACTAATTGGTACCAGAAGGAAAGTCAATGAGTGACTTTTTGACCTTTGGGACAAAAATGTGTTCAGTCGGTCAAATATGGACTTCTTGTACAGCCATAATATGTAAAAAATAATAATAGTAATAAAACATTAAAACCTTTTGTGGACCTTTTAGCTACAAATTGGAATCAGAAGGGAAGTCAATGAGTGACTTTATTGACCTTTGGCAAAAAAAATATTTTCAGTAGGTCAAATATGGACTTCTGTACAGCCATAATATGTAAAAAATAATAATAGTAAAAAAACATTAAAAACTTTTTGTGGAACTTGGCTAGCAATTGGATTCAGAAGGGAAGTCAACGAGTGTGTATGTATAGTAAGTTAGTGTTCAAGGACTCTTGGGCCAAAAATATGTTCAGTAAGTTAAAAGGACTTTGTACAGCCATAATATGTAAAAAAAAAATTGGATTCAGATTGAATTTTTTTTATTTATTTAAACCTTTTGTAGACGTTTTAGCTACTAATTGGAACCAGAAGGGTTCCAATGAGTGACTTGTTGACCTTTGGGCCAAGAATACGTTCAGAAGACCAAATATGGACTTCTGTACAGCCATAATATGTAAAAAAAATAAAATAATTAAACCTTTTGTAGACATTTAAGCTACTTATTGGATTCAGAAGGGAAGTAAATGAGTGACCTTTTTTCACCTTTGGGCCAAACATTTTTTAAGTAGGTCAAAAATAGACTTCTGTACAGCCATTAAATGTAAAAAATTAAAATTAAAAGTAAAACCTTTTGTAGACCTTTTAGCTACTATTTGGAACCAGAAGGGAAGTCAATGAGTGTGTATAGTAAGTTAGTGTTTAAGGACTGTTGGGACGAATATATGTTCAGTAGGTAAAATAAGGACTTCTGTACAGCCATAATACGTAAAAATATAATAATAATTAAAACCTTTTGTAGACCTTTTAGCTACTAATTGGAACCAGAAGGAAAGTAAATGAGTGACTTTTTTGACCTTTGGGCCAAAAATATTTTCAGTAGGTCAAATATGGACGGCTGCACAGCCATAATATGTAAAAAAATAAATAAAAAAAAAAATAAAAAAAAATAAAACCTTTTTGTGGAACTTTTGGCTAGCAATTGGATTCAGAAGGGAAGTCAACGAGTGTGTATGTATAGTAAGTTAGTGTTCAAGGACTCTTGGGCCAAAATTATGTGCAGTAAGTTAAATGGACTTTGTACAGCCATAATATGTAAAAAAAAAAAAATTGGATTCAGATTGAATTTTTTTTTTTTAAATTTAAACCTTTTGTAGACCTTTTAGCTACTAATTGGAACCAGAAGGAAAGTCAATGAGTGACTTTTTGACCTTTGGGAAAAAAATGTGTTCAGTAGGTCAAATGTGGACTTCTTGTACAGACATAATATGTAAAAAAAAAAAAAAAAAATAATAATAATCCAAACCTTTTTTAGACCTGTAAGCTACTTATTGGAACCAGAAGGAAAGTCAATGAGTGACTTTTTGACCTTTGGAAAAAAAAATTGTTCAGTAGGTCAAATAATGGACTTCTTGTACAGCCATAATATGTAAAAAAAATAAAATAAATAAAAGATTAAAAAAAAAAAAAATCCAAACCTTTTTTAGACCTGTAAGCCACTTATTGGAACCAGAAGGAAAGTCAATGAGTGACTTTTTGACCTTTGGAAAAAAAAATTGTTCAGTAGGTCAAATAATGGACTTCTTGTACAGCCATAATATGTAAAAAAATAAATAAATAAAAGATTAAAAAAAAAAAAAATTCCAAACATTTTTTAGACCTGTAAGCTACTTATTGGTACCAGAAGGAAAGTCAATGAGTGACTTTTTGACCTTTGGGACAAAAATGTATTCAGTAGGTCAAATATGGACTTCTGTACAGCCATAATATGTAAAAAAAAAAAAAAAAAATGTGCCTTTTGTAGACCTTTTAGCTACTTATTGGAACCAGAAGGAAAGTCAATAAGTGACTTTTTGACCTTTGGGAAAAAAAATTGTTCAGTAGGTCACATATGGACTTTGTACAGCAATAATATGTAAAAAAAAAAAAAAAAAAAAAAAATGTAACCTTTTGTAGACCTTTTAGCTACTTATTGGAATCAGTAGGAAAGTCAATGAGTGACTTTTTGACCTTTGGAAAAAAAATTGTTAAATGTAGGTCTATTATGGACTTCTTGTACAGCCATAATATGAAAAAATAAATAAATAAATAAATAAATAAATAAATAAATCCAAACCATTTTTAGACCTATAAGCTACATATTGGAATCAGAAGGGAAGTCAATGAGTGACTTTTTGACCTTTGGGACAAAAATTTGTTCAGTAGGTCAAATATGGACTTTGTACAGCCAAAAAATGTAAAATAATTTTTTTTTTTTAAACCTTTTGTAGACCTTTTAGCTACTTATTGGAACCAGAATGAAAGTCAATAAGTGACTTTTTGACCTTTGGGAGAAAAAATTGTTCAGTAGGTCAAATATGGACTTCTTTACATTCATAATATGTAAAAAAAAAAAAAAAAAAAAAAAAATTAATTTAAACCTTCTGTAGACCTTTTAGCTACTAATTGGAACCAGAAGGAAAGTCATTGAGTGGCTTTTTGACCTTTGGGAAAAAAAATTGTTCAGTAGGTCAAATATGGACTTCTTGTACAGCCATAATATGTAAAAACAAAAACAAAAAACAATATATATATATATTTTTTTAACCTTTTTTTAGACCTTTTAGCTACTTATTGGAACCAGAAGGAAAGTCAACGAGTGACTTTTTGACCTTTGGAAAAAAAATATGTTTTGTAGGTCAAATATGGACTTCTTGTACAGCCATAATATGTCAAACATTTTTGTGGGAATTTTGGCTAGTAAAGGGAATAAGAAGGGAAGTCATTGAGTATGTATAGTAAATCAGTGTTTAAGGACTCTTAGGACTCTTTTTTTGGAGAAAAAAAATTGTTCCGTAGGTCAAATATGGACTTTTTGTACAGCGATAATATGTAGAGAAAAAAAAAAAAAGAAAAAAAAATCCAAACCTTTTTTAGAACCTTAAGCTACTTATTGGAATCAGAAGGGAAGTCAATGAGTGACTTTTTGACCTTTGGGACAAAAATTTGTTCAGTAGGTCCAATATGGACTTTGTAGAGCCATAATATGTAAAAAAAAATATATATATATAAAAAAGAAATATAACCCTTTGTAGACCTTTTAGCTACTTATTGGTACCAGAAGGAAAGTCAATGAGTGACTTTTTGACCTTTGGGACAAAAATGTATTCAGTAGGTCAAATATGGACTTCTGTACAGCCATAATATGTAAAAAAAAAAAATTAAACCTTTTGTAGACTGTTTAGCTACTTATTGGAATCAGAGGGAAAGTCAATAAGTGACTTTTTGATCTTTGGGACAAAAATGTGTTCAGTAGGTCAAATATGGACTTCTGTACGGCCATAATATGTAAAAAAAAAAAAAAAAAAAAAATTGCCTTTTGTAGACCTTTTAGCTACTTATTGGAACCAGAAGGAAAGTCAATAAGTGACTTTTTGACCTTTGGGACAAAAATTTGTTCAGTAGGTCACACATGGACTTTCTACAGCTATAATATGTAAAAAAATAAAAAAAAGAAAAAAGAAATGTTAACCTTTTGTAGACCTTTTAGCTACTTATTGGATGCAGAAGGAAAGTCAATGAGTGACTTTTTGACCTTTGGGACAAAAAATTATTCGGCAGGTCAAATATGGACTTCTGTACAGCCATAATATATCAAATATTTTTGTGGGAATTTTGGCTAGTAAAGGGAATAAAAAGGGAAGGCAATGAGTATGTATAGTAAATTATTGTTTAAGGACTCTTAGGCCTAAAACATGTTCTTTAGGTCAAACATGGACTTCTGTACAGCCAAAACATCTATAAAAAAATGTGGACCTTTTAACTACTAATTGGAATCAGAATGGAAGTCAATGAGTATGTATAGTGAATTAGTGTGCATGGACTCTTAGTGCAAAAACATGTTCAGCAGGTCAAATATGGACTTCTTGTACAGCCATAATATGTAAAAAAAAAAAAAAAAAAAAAATGTAACCTTTTGTAGACCTTTTAGCTACTTATTGGAACCAGAAGGAAAGTCAATAAGTGACTTTTTGACCTTTGGGACAAAAATTTGTTCAGTAGGTCACATATGGACTTTGTACAGCAATAATATGTAAAAAAAAAAAAAAAAGAAAAAAAAAATGTAACCTTTTGTAGACCTTTTAGCTACTTATTTGAATCAGTAGGAAAGTCAATGAGTGACTTTTTGACCTTTGGAAAAAAAATTGTTAAGTAGGTCAAATATGGACTTCTTGTACAGCCATAATATGAAAAAAAAAAAAATAAATGAATCCAAACCATTTTTAGACCTATAAGCTACATATTGGAATCAGAAGGGAAGTCAATGAGTGACTTTTTGACCTTTGGGACAAAAATTTGTTCAGTAGGTCAAATATGGACTTTGTACGGCCAAAAAATGTAAAATAAATTTTTTCTTTTAAACCTTTTGTAGACCTTTTAGCTACTTATTGGAACCAGAAGGAAAGTCAATAAGTGACTTTTTGACCTTTGGGACAAAAATTGTTCAGTAGGTCACACATGGACTTTCTACAGCTATAATATGTAAAAAAATAAAAAAAATAAAAAAGAAATGTTAACCTTTTGTAGACCTTTTAGCTACGTATTGGATGCAGAAGGAAAGTCAATGAGTGACTTTTTGACCTTTGGGACAAAAATTTATTCGGTAGGTCAAATATGGACTTCTTGTACAGCCATAATATGTAAAAAAAAAAATTAAAAAAAATTCCAAACCTTTTTTCGACCTATAAGCTACTTATTGGAATCAGAAGGGAAGTCAATGAGTGACTTTTTGACCTTTGGTACAAAAATTTGTTCAGTAGGTCAAATATGGACTTCTGTACAGCCATAATATGTACAAAAAAACAAAACAAAAAAAAACCTTTTGTAGACCTTTTTGCTACAAACCAGAAGGAAAGTCAATGAGTGACTTTTTGACCTTTGGAAAAAAAAAATGTTCAGTAGGTCAAATAATGGACTTCTTGTACAGCCATAATATGTAAAAAAATAAATAAATAAAAGATAAAAAAAAAAAAAAAAAATTCCAAACCTTTTTTAGACCTGTAAGCCACTTATTGGAACCAGAAGGAAAGTCAATGAGTGACTTTTTGAGCTTTGGAAAAAAAAATTGTTCAGCAGGTCAAATATGGACTTCTTTTACAGCCATAATATGTATAAAAAAAAAACAAAAAACAAAAAAATTCCAAACCTTTTTTAGACCTGTAAGCTACTTATTGGAATCAGAAGGGACATCAATGAGTGACTTTTTGACCTTTGGGACAAAAATTTGTTCAGTAGGTCAAATATGGACTTCTTGTACAGACATAATATGTAAAAAAAAAATTAAAAAAATAATAATAATCCTAACCTTTTTTAGACCTGTAAGCTACTTATTGGAATCAGAAGGGAAGTCAATGAGTGTGTATAGTAAGTTAGTGTTTAAGGACTGTTGGGACGAATATATGTTCAGTAGGTGAAATAAGGACTTCTGTACAGCCATAATACGTAAAAAAAAAAAAAAAAATTAAAACCTTTTGTAGACCTTTCAGCTACTAATTGGCACCAGAAGGAAAGTCAATGAGTGACTTTTTGACCTTTGGGACAAAAATTTGTTCAGTAGGTCAAATATGAACTTCTTGTACAGCCATAATATGTAAAAAAAAAAAAAAAAAAAAATTTTTTTTTTACCTTTTGTAGACCTTTTAGCTACTTATTGGAACCAGAAGGAAAGTCAATGAGTGACCTTTTAGCTACTTATTGGTACCAGAAGGAAAGTCAATTAGTGACTTTTTGACCTTTGGGACAAAAATTTGTTCAGTAGGTCAAATATGGACTTTGTACAGCCAAAAAATGTAAAATAAATTTTTTTTTTAAAACCTTTTGTAGACCTTTTAGCTACTTATTGGAACCAGAATGAAAGTCAATAAGTGACTTTTTGACCTTTGGGAGAAAAAATTGTTCAGTAGGTCAAATATGGACTTCTTTACATTCATAATATGTAAAAATAAAAAATAAAAATAAAAATTAATTTAAACCTTCTGTAGACCTTTTTGCTACTAATTGGAACCAGAAGGAAAGTCATTGAGTGGCTTTTTGACCTTTGGGGAAAAAAATTGTTCAGTAGGTCAAATATGGACTTCTTGTACAGCCATAATATGTAAAAACAAAAACAAAAAACAATATATATATATATTTTTTTAACCTTTTTTTAGACCTTTTAGCTACTTATTGGAACCAGAAGGAAAGTCAACGAGTGACTTTTTGACCTTTGGAAAAAAAATATGTTTTGTAGGTCAAATATGGACTTCTTGTACAGCCATAATATGTCAAACATTTTTGTGGGAATTTTGGCTAGTAAAGGGAATAAGAAGGGAAGTCATTGAGTATGTATAGTAAATCAGTGTTTAAGGACTCTTAGGACTCTTTTTTTGGAGAAAAAAAATTGTTCCGTAGGTCAAATATGGACTTTTTGTACAGCGATAATATGTAGAAAAAAAAAAAAAAGAAAAAAAAATCCAAACCTTTTTTAGAACCTTAAGCTACTTATTGGAATCAGAAGGGAAGTCAATGAGTGACTTTTTGACCTTTGGGACAAAAATTTGTTCAGTAGGTCCAATATGGACTTTGTAGAGCCATAATATGTAAAAAAAAATATATATATATAAAAAATAAATATAACCCTTTGTAGACCTTTTAGCTACTTATTGGTACCAGAAGGAAAGTCAATGAGTGACTTTTTGACCTTTGGGACAAAAATGTATTCAGTAGGTCAAATATGGACTTCTGTACAGCCATAATATGTAAAAAAAAAAAAAAATTAAACCTTTTGTAGACTGTTTAGCTACTTATTGGAATCAGAGGGAAAGTCAATAAGTGACTTTTTGATCTTTGGGACAAAAATGTGTTCAGTAGGTCAAATATGGACTTCTGTACGGCCATAATATGTAAAAAAAAAAAAAAAAAAAAATTGCCTTTTGTAGACCTTTTAGCTACTTATTGGAACCAGAAGGAAAGTCAATAAGTGACTTTTTGACCTTTGGGACAAAAATTTGTTCAGTAGGTCACACATGGACTTTCTACAGCTATAATATGTAAAAAAATAAAAAAAATAAAAAAGAAATGTTAACCTTTTGTAGACCTTTTAGCTACTTATTGGATGCAGAAGGAAAGTCAATGAGTGACTTTTTGACCTTTGGGACAAAAAATTATTCGGTAGGTCAAATATGGACTTCTGTACAGCCATAATATATCAAATATTTTTGTGGGAATTTTGGCTAGTAAAGGGAATAAGAAGGGAAGGCAATGAGTATGTATAGTAAATTATTGTTTAAGGACTCTTAGGCCTAAAACATGTTCTTTAGGTCAAACATGGACTTCTGTACAGCCAAAACATCTATAAAAAAATGTGGACCTTTTAACTACTAATTGGAATCAGAATGGAAGTCAATGAGTATGTATAGTGAATTAGTGTGCATGGACTCTTAGTGCAAAAACATGTTCAGCAGGTCAAATATGGACTTCTTGTACAGCCATAATATGTAAAAAAAAAAAAAAAAAAAAAAAAGTAACCTTTTGTAGACCTTTTAGCTACTTATTGGAACCAGAAGGAAAGTCAATAAGTGACTTTTTGACCTTTGGGACAAAAATTTGTTCAGTAGGTCACATATGGACTTTGTACAGCAATAAAATGTAAAAAAAAAAAAAAAGAAAAAAAAAATGTAACCTTTTGTAGACCTTTTAGCTACTTATTTGAATCAGTAGGAAAGTCAATGAGTGACTTTTTGACCTTTGGAAAAAAAATTGTTAAGTAGGTCAAATATGGACTTCTTGTACAGCCATAATATGAAAAAATAAAAAAATAAAAAAATAAATGAATCCAAACCATTTTTAGACCTATAAGCTACATATTGGAATCAGAAGGGAAGTCAAAGAGTGACTTTTTGACCTTTGGGACAAAAATTGTTCAGTAGGTCACACATGGACTTTCTACAGCTATAATATGTAAAAAAAATAAAAAAAATAAAAAAGAAATGTTAACCTTTTGTAGACCTTTTAGCTACTTATTGGATGCAGAAGGAAAGTCAATGAGTGACTTTTTGACCTTTGGGACAAAAATTTATTCGGTAGGTCAAATATGGACTTCTTGTACAGCCATAATATGTAAAAAATAAAATAAAAAAAAATTCCAAACCTTTTTTCGACCTATAAGCTACTTATTGGAATCAGAAGGGAAGTCAATGAGTGACTTTTTGACCTTTGGTACAAAAATTTGTTCAGTAGGTCAAATATGGACTTCTGTACAGCCATAATATGTACAAAAAAACAAAACAAAAAAAAACCTTTTGTAGACCTTTTTGCTACAAACCAGAAGGAAAGTCAATGAGTGACTTTTTGACCTTTGGAAAAAAAAAATGTTCAGTAGGTCAAATAATGGACTTCTTGTACAGCCATAATATGTAAAAAAATAAATAAATAAAAGATAAAAAAAAAAAAAAAAAATTCCAAACCTTTTTTAGACCTGTAAGCCACTTATTGGAACCAGAAGGAAAGTCAATGAGTGACTTTTTGAGCTTTGGAAAAAAAAATTGTTCAGCAGGTCAAATATGGACTTCTTTTACAGCCATAATATGTATAAAAAAAAACAAAAAACAAAAAAATTCCAAACCTTTTTTAGACCTGTAAGCTACTTATTGGAATCAGAAGGGACATCAATGAGTGACTTTTTGACCTTTGGGACAAAAATTTGTTCAGTAGGTCAAATATGGACTTCTTGTACAGACATAATATGTAAAAAAAAAATTAAAAAAATAATAATAATCCTAACCTTTTTTAGACCTGTAAGCTACTTATTGGAATCAGAAGGGAAGTCAATGAGTGTGTATAGTAAGTTAGTGTTTAAGGACTGTTGGGACGAATATATGTTCAGTAGGTGAAATAAGGACTTCTGTACAGCCATAATACGTAAAAAAAAAAAAAAAAATTAAAACCTTTTGTAGACCTTTCAGCTACTAATTGGCACCAGAAGGAAAGTCAATGAGTGACTTTTTGACCTTTGGGACAAAAATTTGTTCAGTAGGTCAAATATGGACTTTGTACAGCCAAAAAATGTAAAATAAATTTTTTTTTTTAAACCTTTTGTAGACCTTTTAGCTACTTATTGGAACCAGAATGAAAGTCAATAAGTGACTTTTTGACCTTTGGGAGAAAAAATTGTTCAGTAGGTCAAATATGGACTTCTTTGCATTCATAATATGTAAAAAAAAAAAAAAAAAAAAAAAATTAATTTAAACCTTCTGTAGACCTTTTAGCTACTAATTGGAACCAGAAGGAAAGTCATTGAGTGGCTTTTTGACCTTTGGGAAAAAAAATTGTTCAGTAGGTCAAATATGGACTTCTTGTACAGCCATAATATGTAAAAACAAAAACAAAAAAACAATATATATATATATTTTTTTTTAACCTTTTTTTTAGACCTTTTAGCTACTTATTGGAACCAGAAGGAAAGTCAACGAGTGACTTTTTGACCTTTGGAAAAAAAATATGTTTTGTAGGTCAAATATGGACTTCTTGTACAGCCATAATATGTCAAACATTTTTGTGGGAATTTTGGCTAGTAAAGGGAATAAGAAGGGAAGTCATTGAGTATGTATAGTAAATCAGTGTTTAAGGACTCTTAGGACTCTTTTTTTGGAGAAAAAAAATTGTTCCGTAGGTCAAATATGGACTTTTTGTACAGCGATAATATGTAGAAAAAAAAAAAAAAGAAAAAAAAATCCAAACCTTTTTTAGAACCTTAAGCTACTTATTGGAATCAGAAGGGAAGTCAATGAGTGACTTTTTGACCTTTGGGACAAAAATTTGTTCAGTAGGTCCAATATGGACTTTGTAGAGCCATAATATGTAAAAAAAAATATATATATATAAAAAAGAAATATAACCCTTTGTACTACTTATTGGTACCAGAAGGAAAGTCAATGAGTGACTTTTTGACCTTTGGGACAAAAATGTATTCAGTAGGTCAAATATGGACTTCTGTACAGCCATAATATGTAAAAAAAAAAAAAAATTAAACCTTTTGTAGACTGTTTAGCTACTTATTGGAATAAGAGGGAAAGTCAATAAGTGACTTTTTGATCTTTGGGACAAAAATGTGTTCAGTAGGTCAAATATGGACTTCTGTACGGCCATAATATGTAAAAAAAAAAAAAAAAAAAAATGCCTTTTGTAGACCTTTTAGCTACTTATTGGAACCAGAAGGAAAGTCAATAAGTGACTTTTTGACCTTTGGGACAAAAATTTGTTCAGTAGGTCACACATGGACTTTCTACAGCTATAATATGTAAAAAAATAAAAAAAATAAAAAAGAAATGTTAACCTTTTGTAGACCTTTTAGCTACTTATTGGATGCAGAAGGAAAGTCAATGAGTGACTTTTTGACCTTTGGGACAAAAAATTATTCGGTAGGTCAAGTATGGACTTCTGTACAGCCATAATATATCAAATATTTTTGTGGGAATTTTGGCTAGTAAAGGGAATAAGAAGGGAAGGCAATGAGTATGTATAGTAAATTATTGTTTAAGGACTCTTAGGCCTAAAACATGTTCTTTAGGTCAAACATGGACTTCTGTACAGCCAAAACATCTATAAAAAAATGTGGACCTTTTAACTACTAATTGGAATCAGAATGGAAGTCAATGAGTATGTATAGTGAATTAGTGTGCATGGACTCTTAGTGCAAAAACATGTTCAGCAGGTCAAATATGGACTTCTTGTACAGCCATAATATGTAAAAAAAAAAAAAAAAAAAAAAATGTAACCTTTTGTAGACCTTTTAGCTACTTATTGGAACCAGAAGGAAAGTCAATAAGTGACTTTTTGACCTTTGGGACAAAAATTTGTTCAGTAGGTCACATATGGACTTTGTACAGCAATAATATGTAAAAAAAAAAAAAAAAAAAAAAAAAAATGTAACCTTTTGTAGACCTTTTAGCTACTTATTTGAATCAGTAGGAAAGTCAATGAGTGACTTTTTGACCTTTGGAAAAAAAATTGTTAAGTAGGTCAAATATTGACTTCTTGTACAGCCATAATATGAAAAAAAAAAAAAAAAAAAAAAAAATGAATCCAAACCATTTTTAGACCTATAAGCTACATATTGGAATCAGAAGGGAAGTCAATGAGTGACTTTTTGACCTTTGGGACAAAAATTTGTTCAGTAGGTCAAATATGGACTTTGTACGGCCAAAAAATGTAAAATAAATTTTTTTTTTAAAACCTTTTGTAGACCTTTTAGCTACTTATTGGAACCAGAAGGAAAGTCAATAAGTGACTTTTTGACCTTTGGGACAAAAATTGTTCAGTAGGTCACACATGGACTTTCTACAGCTATAATATGTAAAAAAATAAAAAAAATAAAAAATAAATGTTAACCTTTTGTAGACCTTTTAGCTACTTATTGGATGCAGAAGGAAAGTCAATGAGTGACTTTTTGACCTTTGGGACAAAAATTTATTCGGTAGGTCAAATATGGACTTCTTGTACAGCCATAATATGTAAAAAAAAAAATAAAAAAAAATTCCAAACCTTTTTTCGACCTATAAGCTACTTATTGGAATCAGAAGGGAAGTCAATGAGTGACTTTTTGACCTTTGGTACAAAAATTTGTTCAGTAGGTCAAATATGGACTTCTGTACAGCCATAATATGTACAAAAAAACAAAACAAAAAAAAACCTTTTGTAGACCTTTTAGCTACAAACCAGAAGGAAAGTCAATGAGTGACTTTTTGACCTTTGGAAAAAAAAAATGTTCAGTAGGTCAAATAATGGACTTCTTGTACAGCCATAATATGTAAAAAAATAAATAAATAAAATATAAAAAAAAAAAAAAAAAATTCCAAACCTTTTTTAGACCTGTAAGCCACTTATTGGAACCAGAAGGAAAGTCAATGAGTGACTTTTTGAGCTTTGGAAAAAAAAATTGTTCAGCAGGTCAAATATGGACTTCTTTTACAGCCATAATATGTATAAAAAAAAACAAAAAACAAAAAAATTCCAAACCTTTTTTAGACCTGTAAGCTACTTATTGGAATCAGAAGGGACATCAATGAGTGACTTTTTGACCTTTGGGACAAAAATTTGTTCAGTAGGTTAAATATGGACTTCTTGTACAGCCATAATATGTAAAAACAAAAACAAAAAACAATATATATATATATTTTTTTTTAACCTTTTTTTTAGACCTTTTAGCTACTTATTGGAACCAGAAGGAAAGTCAACGAGTGACTTTTTGACCTTTGGAAAAAAAATATGTTTTGTAGGTCAAATATGGACTTCTTGTACAGCCATAATATGTCAAACATTTTTGTGGGAATTTTGGCTAGTAAAGGGAATAAGAAGGGAAGTCATTGAGTATGTATAGTAAATCAGTGTTTAAGGACTCTTAGGACTCTTTTTTTGGAGAAAAAAAATTGTTCCGTAGGTCAAATATGGACTTTTTGTACAGCGATAATATGTAGAAAAAAAAAAAAAAGAAAAAAAAATCCAAACCTTTTTTAGAACCTTAAGCTACTTATTGGAATCAGAAGGGAAGTCAATGAGTGACTTTTTGACCTTTGGGACAAAAATTTGTTCAGTAGGTCCAATATGGACTTTGTAGAGCCATAATATGTAAAAAAAAATATATATATATAAAAAAGAAATATAACCCTTTGTACTACTTATTGGTACCAGAAGGAAAGTCAATGAGTGACTTTTTGACCTTTGGGACAAAAATGTATTCAGTAGGTCAAATATGGACTTCTGTACAGCCATAATATGTAAAAAAAAAAAAAAATTAAACCTTTTGTAGACTGTTTAGCTACTTATTGGAATAAGAGGGAAAGTCAATAAGTGACTTTTTGATCTTTGGGACAAAAATGTGTTCAGTAGGTCAAATATGGACTTCTGTACGGCCATAATATGTAAAAAAAAAAAAAAAAAAAAATGCCTTTTGTAGACCTTTTAGCTACTTATTGGAACCAGAAGGAAAGTCAATAAGTGACTTTTTGACCTTTGGGACAAAAATTTGTTCAGTAGGTCACACATGGACTTTCTACAGCTATAATATGTAAAAAAATAAAAAAAATAAAAAAGAAATGTTAACCTTTTGTAGACCTTTTAGCTACTTATTGGATGCAGAAGGAAAGTCAATGAGTGACTTTTTGACCTTTGGGACAAAAAATTATTCGGTAGGTCAAGTATGGACTTCTGTACAGCCATAATATATCAAATATTTTTGTGGGAATTTTGGCTAGTAAAGGGAATAAGAAGGGAAGGCAATGAGTATGTATAGTAAATTATTGTTTAAGGACTCTTAGGCCTAAAACATGTTCTTTAGGTCAAACATGGACTTCTGTACAGCCAAAACATCTATAAAAAAATGTGGACCTTTTAACTACTAATTGGAATCAGAATGGAAGTCAATGAGTATGTATAGTGAATTAGTGTGCATGGACTCTTAGTGCAAAAACATGTTCAGCAGGTCAAATATGGACTTCTTGTACAGCCATAATATGTAAAAAAAAAAAAAAAAAAAAAAATGTAACCTTTTGTAGACCTTTTAGCTACTTATTGGAACCAGAAGGAAAGTCAATAAGTGACTTTTTGACCTTTGGGACAAAAATTTGTTCAGTAGGTCACATATGGACTTTGTACAGCAATAATATGTAAAAAAAAAAAAAAAAAAAAAAAAAATGTAACCTTTTGTAGACCTTTTAGCTACTTATTTGAATCAGTAGGAAAGTCAATGAGTGACTTTTTGACCTTTGGAAAAAAAATTGTTAAGTAGGTCAAATATTGACTTCTTGTACAGCCATAATATGAAAAAAAAAAAAAAAAAAAAAAAAAATGAATCCAAACCATTTTTAGACCTATAAGCTACATATTGGAATCAGAAGGGAAGTCAATGAGTGACTTTTTGACCTTTGGGACAAAAATTTGTTCAGTAGGTCAAATATGGACTTTGTACGGCCAAAAAATGTAAAATAAATTTTTTTTTTAAAACCTTTTGTAGACCTTTTAGCTACTTATTGGAACCAGAAGGAAAGTCAATAAGTGACTTTTTGACCTTTGGGACAAAAATTGTTCAGTAGGTCACACATGGACTTTCTACAGCTATAATATGTAAAAAAATAAAAAAAATAAAAAATAAATGTTAACCTTTTGTAGACCTTTTAGCTACTTATTGGATGCAGAAGGAAAGTCAATGAGTGACTTTTTGACCTTTGGGACAAAAATTTATTCGGTAGGTCAAATATGGACTTCTTGTACAGCCATAATATGTAAAAAAAAAAATAAAAAAAAATTCCAAACCTTTTTTCGACCTATAAGCTACTTATTGGAATCAGAAGGGAAGTCAATGAGTGACTTTTTGACCTTTGGTACAAAAATTTGTTCAGTAGGTCAAATATGGACTTCTGTACAGCCATAATATGTACAAAAAAACAAAACAAAAAAAAACCTTTTGTAGACCTTTTAGCTACAAACCAGAAGGAAAGTCAATGAGTGACTTTTTGACCTTTGGAAAAAAAAAATGTTCAGTAGGTCAAATAATGGACTTCTTGTACAGCCATAATATGTAAAAAAATAAATAAATAAAATATAAAAAAAAAAAAAAAAAATTCCAAACCTTTTTTAGACCTGTAAGCCACTTATTGGAACCAGAAGGAAAGTCAATGAGTGACTTTTTGAGCTTTGGAAAAAAAAATTGTTCAGCAGGTCAAATATGGACTTCTTTTACAGCCATAATATGTATAAAAAAAAACAAAAAACAAAAAAATTCCAAACCTTTTTTAGACCTGTAAGCTACTTATTGGAATCAGAAGGGACATCAATGAGTGACTTTTTGACCTTTGGGACAAAAATTTGTTCAGTAGGTCAAATATGGACTTCTTGTACAGACATAATATGTAAAAAAAAATTTAAAAAAATAATAATAATCCTAACCTTTTTTAGACCTGTAAGCTACTTATTGGAATCAGAAGGGAAGTCAATGAGTGTGTATAGTAAGTTAGTGTTTAAGGACTGTTGGGACGAATATATGTTCAGTAGGTGAAATAAGGACTTCTGTACAGCCATAATACGTAAAAAAAAAAAAAAAAATTAAAACCTTTTGTAGACCTTTCAGCTACTAATTGGCACCAGAAGGAAAGTCAATGAGTGACTTTTTGACCTTTGGGACAAAAATTTGTTCAGTAGGTCAAATATGGACTTCTTGTACAGCCATAATATGTAAAAAAAAAAAAAAAAAAAAAATAATAATAATCCAAACCTTTTTTAGACCTGTAAGCTACTTATTGGAATCAGAAGGGAAGTCAATGAGTGTGTATAGTAAGTTAGTGTTTAAGGACTGTTGGGACGAATATATGTTCAGTAGGTAAAATAAGGACTTCTGTACAGCCATAATACGTTAAAAAAAAAAAAAAATTTAAACCTTTTGTAGACCTTTCAGCTACTAATTGGCACCAGAAGGAAAGTCAATGAGTGATTTTTTGACCTTTGGGACAAAAATGTATTCGGTAGGTCAAATATGAACTTCTGTACAGCCATAATATGTAAAAAAAACAAACAAAAAAAAACAAAATTCAAACCTTTTGTAGATCGTTTAGCTACTAATTGGAACCAGAAGGAAAGTCAATGAGTGACTTTTTGACCTTTGGGACAAACATTTTTTCAGTAGGTCAAATATGGACTTCTTGTACAGCCATAATATGTAAAAAATAATAATAGAAATAAAACATTAAAACCTTTTGTGGACCTTTTAGCTACAAATTGGAATCAGAAGGGAAGTCAATGAGTGACTTTATTGAACTTTGGCCCAAAAATATTTTCAGTAGGTCAAATATGGACTTCTGTACAGCCATAATATGTAAAAAATAATAATAGTAAAAAAACATTAAAAACTTTTTGTGGAACTTGGCTAGCAATTGGATTCAGAAGGGAAGTCAACGAGTGTGTATGTATAGTAAGTTAGTGTTCAAGGACTCTTGGGCCAAAAATATGTTCAGTAAGTTAAAAGGACTTTGTACAGCCATAATATGTAAAAAAAAAAAATGGATTCAGATTGAAATTTTTTATTTTTATTTAAACCTTTTGTAGACGTTTTAGCTACTAATTGGAACCAGAAGGGTTCCAATGAGTGACTTTTTGACCTTTGGGCCAAGAATACGTTCAGAAGACCAAATATGGACTTCTGTACAGCCATAATATGTAAAAAAAATAAAATAATTAAACCTTTTGTAGACATTTAAGCTACTTATTGGATTCAGAAGGGAAGTAAATGAGTGACCTTTTTTCACCTTTGGGCCAAACATTTTTTAAGTAGGTCAAAAATAGACTTCTGTACAGCCATTAAATGTAAAAAATTAAAATTAAAATTAAAACCTTTTGTAGACCTTTTAGCTACTATTTGGAACCAGAAGGGAAGTCAATGAGTGTGTATAGTAAGTTAGTGTTTAAGGACTGTTGGAACGAATATATGTTCAGTAGGTAAAATAAGGACTTCTGTACAGCCATAATACGTAAAAATATAATAATAATTAAAACCTTTTGTAGACATTTTAGCTACTAATTGGAACCAGAAGGAAAGTCAATGAGTGACTTTTTTGACCTTTGGGCCAAAAATATTTTCAGTAGGTCAAATATGGACGGCTGTACAGCCATAATATGTAAAAAAATAAAATAAAATAAAATAAAAATTAAAAAAAATAAAACCTTTTTGTGGAACTTTTGGCTAGCAATTGGATTCAGAAGGGAAGTCAACGAGTGTGTATGTATAGTAAGTTAGTGTTCAAGGACTCTTGGGCCAAAATTATGTGCAGTAAGTTAAATGGACTTTGTACAGCCATAATATGTAAAAAAAAAAAAATTGGATTCAGATTGAATTTTTTTTTTTAATTTAAACCTTTTGTAGACCTTTTAGCTACTAATTGGAACCAGAAGGAAAGTCAATGAGTGACTTTTTGACCTTTGGGAAAAAAAATTGTTCAGTAGGTCAAATATGGACTTCTTGTACAGACATAATATGTAAAAAAAAAAATATAATAAATAATAATAATCCAAACCTTTTTTAGACCTGTAAGCTACTTATTGGAACCAGAAGGAAAGTCAATGAGTGACTTTTTGAGCTTTGGAAAAAAAAATTGTTCAGCAGGTCAAATATGGACTTCTTTTACAGCCATAATATGTAAAAAAAAAAAAAAAAAAAAAAAAAAAATCCAAACCTTTTTTAGACCTGTAAGCTACTTATTGGAATCAGAAGGGACATCAATGAGTGACTTTTTGACCTTTGGGACAAAAATTTGTTCAGTAGGTCAAATATGGACTTCTTGTACAGACATAATATGTAAAAAAAAAAAAAAAAAATAATAATAATAATCCTAACCTTTTTTAGACCTGTAAGCTACTTATTGGAATCAGAAGGGAAGTCAATGAGTGTGTATAGTAAGTTAGTGTTTAAGGACTGTTGGGACGAATATATGTTCAGTAGGTGAAATAAGGACTTCTGTACAGCCATAATACGGAAA
Source organism: Gobio gobio (assembly GCF_949357685.1). Lineage (NCBI taxonomy): Eukaryota > Metazoa > Chordata > Actinopteri > Cypriniformes > Gobionidae > Gobio > Gobio gobio. The sequence continues at coordinate 656,411 of NW_027645582.1, read as the reverse complement.
AAAAAAAAAAAAATTAAAACCTTTTGTAGACCTTTCAGCTACTAATTGGCACCAGAAGGAAAGTCAATGAGTGACTTTTTGACCTTTGGGACAAAAATTTGTTCAGTAGGTCAAATATGGACTTCTTGTACAGCCATAATATGTAAAAAAAAAAATAATAATAATAATCCAAACCTTTTTTAGACCTGTAAGCTACTTATTGGAATCAGAAGGGAAGTCAATGAGTGTGTATAGTAAGTTAGTGTTTAAGGACTGTTGGAACGAATATATGTTCAGTAGGTAAAATAAGGACTTCTGTACAGCCATAATACGTAAAAATATAATAATAATTAAAACCTTTTGTAGACATTTTAGCTACTAATTGGAACCAGAAGGAAAGTCAATGAGTGACTTTTTTGACCTTTGGGCCAAAAATATTTTCAGTAGGTCAAATATGGACGGCTGTACAGCCATAATATGTAAAAAAATAAAATAAAATAAAATAAAAATAAAAAAAAATAAAACCTTTTTGTGGAACTTTTGGCTAGCAATTGGATTCAGAAGGGAAGTCAACGAGTGTGTATGTATAGTAAGTTAGTGTTCAAGGACTCTTGGGCCAAAATTATGTGCAGTAAGTTAAATGGACTTTGTACAGCCATAATATGTAAAAAAAAAAAAATTGGATTCAGATTGAATTTTTTTTTTTAATTTAAACCTTTTGTAGACCTTTTAGCTACTAATTGGAACCAGAAGGAAAGTCAATGAGTGACTTTTTGACCTTTGGGAAAAAAAATTGTTCAGTAGGTCAAATATGGACTTCTTGTACAGACATAATATGTAAAAAAAAAAATATAATAAATAATAATAATCCAAACCTTTTTTAGACCTGTAAGCTACTTATTGGAACCAGAAGGAAAGTCAATGAGTGACTTTTTGAGCTTTGGAAAAAAAAATTGTTCAGCAGGTCAAATATGGACTTCTTTTACAGCCATAATATGTAAAAAAAAAAAAAAAAAAAAAAAAAAAAATCCAAACCTTTTTTAGACCTGTAAGCTACTTATTGGAATCAGAAGGGACATCAATGAGTGACTTTTTGACCTTTGGGACAAAAATTTGTTCAGTAGGTCAAATATGGACTTCTTGTACAGACATAATATGTAAAAAAAAAAAAAAAAAATAATAATAATAATCCTAACCTTTTTTAGACCTGTAAGCTACTTATTGGAATCAGAAGGGAAGTCAATGAGTGTGTATAGTAAGTTAGTGTTTAAGGACTGTTGGGACGAATATATGTTCAGTAGGTGAAATAAGGACTTCTGTACAGCCATAATACGGAAAAAAAAAAAAAAAATTAAAACCTTTTGTAGACCTTTCAGCTACTAATTGGCACCAGAAGGAAAGTCAATGAGTGACTTTTTGACCTTTGGGACAAAAATTTGTTCAGTAGGTCAAATATGGACTTCTTGTACAGCCATAATATGTAAAAAAAAAAAAAATAATAATAATCCAAACCTTTTTTAGACCTGTAAGCTACTTATTGGAATCAGAAGGGAAGTCAATGAGTGTGTATAGTAAGTTAGTGTTTAAGGACTGTTGGGACGAATATATGTTCAGTAGGTAAAATAAGGACTTCTGTACAGCCATAATACGTAAAAAAAAAAAAAAATTTAAACCTTTTGTAGACCTTTCAGCTACTAATTGGCACCAGAAGGAAAGTCAATGAGTGATTTTTTGACCTTTGGGACAAAAATGTATTCGGTAGGTCAAATATGAACTTCTGTACAGCCATAATATGTAAAAAAAAAAAAAAAAAAAAAAAAAAAAAAATTCAAACCTTTTGTAGATCGTTTAGCTACTAATTGGAACCAGAAGGAAAGTCAATGAGTGACTTTTTGACCTTTGGGACAAACATTTTTTCAGTAGGTCAAATATGGACTTCTTGTACAGCCATAATATGTAAAAAATAATAATAGAAATAAAACATTAAAACCTTTTGTGGACCTTTTAGCTACAAATTGGAATCAGAAGGGAAGTCAATGAGTGACTTTATTGACCTTTGGCCCAAAAATATTTTCAGTAGGTCAAATATGGACTTCTGTACAGCCATAATATGTAAAAAATAATAATAGTAAAAAAAACATTAAAAACTTTTTGTGGAACTTGGCTAGCAATTGGATTCAGAAGGGAAGTCAACGAGTGTGTATGTATAGTAAGTTAGTGTTCAAGGACTCTTGGGCCAAAAATATGTTCAGTAAGTTAAAAGGACTTTGTACAGCCATAATATGTAAAAAAAAAAAAATTGGATTCAGATTGATATATTTTTTTTTTATTTAAACCTTTTGTAGACGTTTTAGCTACTAATTGGAACCAGAAGGGACCAAGAATACATTCTGAAGACCAAATATGGACTTCTGTACAGCCATAATATGTAAAATAAAAATAATAATTAAACCTTTTGTAGACATTTAAGCTACTTATTTATTTAAACCTTTTGTAGACGTTTTAGCTACTAATTGGAACCAGAAGGGACCAAGAATACGTTCTGAAGACCAATTATGGACTTCTGTACAGCCATAATATGTAAAATAAAAATAATAATTAAACCTTTTGTAGACATTTAAGCTACTTATTGGATTCAGAAGGGAAGTAAATGAGTGACCTTTTTTCACCTTTGGGCCAAACATTTTTTAAGTAGGTCAAAAATAGACTTCTGTACAGCCATTAAATGTAAAAAATTAAAATTAAAATTAAAACCTTTTGTAGACCTTTTAGCTACTATTTGGAACCAGAAGGGAAGTCAATGAGTGTGTATAGTAAGTTAGTGTTTAAGGACTGTTGGGACGAATATATGTTCAGTAGGTAAAATAAGGACTTCTGTACAGCCATAATACGTAAAAAAATAATAATAATTAAAACCTTTTGTAGACCTTTTAGCTACTAATTGGAACCAGAAGGAAAGTCAATGAGTGACTTTTTGACCTTTGGGGAAAAAATGTGTTCAGTAGGTCAAATATGGACTTCTTGTACAGACATAATATGTAAAAAAAAAAAAAAAAAAAATAATAATCCAAACCTTTTTTAGACCTGTAAGCTACTTATTGGAACCAGAAGGAAAGTCAATGAGTGACTTTTTGACCTTTGGAAAAAAAAATTGTTCAGTAGGTCAAATAATGGACTTCTTGTACAGCCATAATATGTAAAAAAATAAATAAATAAAAGATAAAAAATAAAAATAAAAAATCCAAACCTTTTTTAGACCTGTAAGCCACTTATTGGAACCAGAAGGAAAGTCAATGAGTGACTTTTTGAGCTTTGGGAAAAAAAATTGTTCAGCAGGTCAAATATGGACTTCTTGTACAGCCATAATATGTAAAAAAAAAAAAAAAAAAAAAAAAAAAAAAAAAAAATTCCAAACCTTTTTTAGACCTGTAAGCTACTTATTGGAATCAGAAGGGACGTCAATGAGTGACTCTTTGACCTTTGGGACAAAAATTTGTTCAGAAGGTCAAATATGGACTTCTTGTACAGCCATAATATGTAAAATAAGATAAAAAAATAAAAAAATAATCCAAACATTTTTTAGACCTGCAAGCTACTTATTGGAATCAGAAGGGAAGTCAATGAGTGAGTTTTTGACCTTTGGGACAAAAATTTGTTCAGTAGGTCAAATATGGACTTTGTACAGCCATAATATGTAAAAAAAAAAAAAAAAAAAAAAAATCCAAACCTTTTTTAGACCTGTAAGCTACTTATTGGAGTCAGAAAGTAAGTCAATGAGTGACTTTTTGACCTTAGGGACAAAAAATTGTTCAGTAGGTCAAATATGGACTTCTTGTACAGCCATAATATGTCAAACGTTTTTGTGGGAATGTTGGCTAGTAAAGAGAATAAGAAGGGAAGTCAATGAGTATGTATAGTAAATTAGTGTTTAAGGACTCTTAGGCCTAAAACATGTTCTTTAGGTCAAATATGGACTTCTGTACAGCCAAAACATGTATAAAAAATGTGGACCTTTTAACTACTAATTGGAATCAGAATGGAAGTTAATGAGCAGTGTTGGGCACGTTACTTTAAAAAAGTAATTAGTTATAGTTACTAGTTACTTCTTACAAATAGTAACTGAGTTAGTAACTGAGTTACATCATTATAAAAGTAACTAATTACCAGGGAAAGTAATTACTGCGTTACTTTTTTTTTCTTTCAAATGTTCAAATATGTCAAATAATTTGGATGCCCCCAATATTAGATATGTTAAATGAATGAATTGGGCACTAAATAGAATAAATTATTATTATAAAACATTGTACATTAATGTGCACTATTGTAATGTTGCTGTGGGACAATGTGAGAGACACCTATCAAATTCAATGCATTATTGTAAATATTATCAGTAGGCCTACTATAGTGTAAATATTGTGTAAATATTATCAGTACTATACTTTCCTGTGGTAGTGGAGCTCACGTTATCACCTGGGTTTTTAGCCACTAATTTTGTGGCATATGATGATGTGAGGAGCTTCAGAATCACTTGCCACCGGCGTGGAGAGACTCTTTCTTCCTGGGCATAAGTTGCACATTACTTAAATATTCTTACCTTTCACCTCAACGAGGGAAAAGTAGCGCTTATACTTCCAATTTGCGAAAGCTACCTTTGAAGTCGTTGGACTATCGCTGAATGTGTGTGTGTGTGTGTGTGTGTGTGTGTGTGTGTGTGTGTGTGTGTGTGTGTGTGTGTGTGTGCGTGCGTGTGTGTGTGTGTGTGAACCATAGACCGTGAAAAAAAATAGGTGTGAACTCAACCTATCAACTTCAACCTTGTCTCCCACCCACCAATCATCATCAGTTATGTGCACCACCGCACCCACCCCCAACACGCATGGCTGGTGCGCGCGCACGCGCACACACACACACACACACACACACATTGCAGGTCCGACTGACAGAGAGCCTGTTCGGATGAAAAGCGCTTCAGTGAGCTCAATTATAGTAACGCGACTAACGCCGCATTTTTTTCCCTCAGTAACGCTAACGGCGTTGTAACGGGAGGAACAGTAATTCGTTTGATTACTCGTTACTGAAAAAAATAATTCCGTTAGTAACGCCGTTTATCTGTAACGCCGTTATTCCCAACACTGTTAATGAGTATGTATAGTGAATTAGTGTGTTTGGACTCTTAGTGCAAAAACATGTTCAGCAGGTCAAATATGGACTTCTTGTACAGCCATAATATGTAAAAAAAAAAAAAAAAAAAAAAAAATAATAATCCAAACCTTTTTTAGACCTGTAAGCTACTTATTGGAATCAGAAGGGAAGTCAATGAGTGTGTATAGTAAGTTAGTGTTTAAGGACTGTTGGGACGAATATATGTTCAGTAGGTAAAATAAGGACTTCTGTACAGCCATAATACGTAAAAAAATAAAAATAAATTTAAACCTTTTGTAGACCTTTCAGCTACTAATTGGCACCAGAAGGAAAGTCAATGAGTGATTTTTTGACCTTTGGGACAAAAATGTATTCGGTAGGTCAAATATGAACTTCTGTACAGCCATAATATGTAAAAAAAAAAAAAAAAAAAAAAAAATTCAAACCTTTTGTAGATCGTTTAGCTACTAATTGGAACCAGAAGGAAAGTCAATGAGTGACTTTTTGACCTTTGGGACAAACATTTTTTCAGTAGGTCAAATATGGACTTCTTGTACAGCCATAATATGTAAAAAATAATAATAGAAATAAAACATTAAAACCTTTTGTGGACCTTTTAGCTACAAATTGGAATCAGAAGGGAAGTCAATGAGTGACTTTATTGAACTTTGGCCCAAAAATATTTTCAGTAGGTCAAATATGGACTTCTGTACAGCCATAATATGTAAAAAATAATAATAGTAAAAAAACATTAAAAACTTTTTGTGGAACTTGGCTAGCAATTGGATTCAGAAGGGAAGTCAACGAGTGTGTATGTATAGTAAGTTAGTGTTCAAGGACTCTTGGGCCAAAAATATGTTCAGTAAGTTAAAAGGACTTTATACAGCCATAATATGTAAAAAAAAAATTGGATTCAGATTGAATTTTTTTTTTTTATTTAAACCTTTTGTAGACGTTTTAGCTACTAATTGGAACCAGAAGGAAAGTCAATGAGTGACTTTTTTGACCTTTGGGCCAAAAAAATATTTTCAGTAGGTCAAATATGGACGTCTGTACAGCCATAATATGTAAAAAAATAAAATAAAATAAAATAAAAAAATAAAACCTTTTTGTGGAACTTTTGGCTAGCAATTGGATTCAGAAGGGAAGTCAACGAGTGTGTATGTATAGTAAGTTAGTGTTCAAGGACTCTTGGGCCAAAATTATGTGCACTAAGTTAAATGGACTTTGTACAGCCATAATATGTAAAAAAAAAAATTGGATTTAGATTGAATTTTTTTTTTTTAATTTAAACCTTTTGTAGACCTTTTAGCTACTAATTGGAACCAGAAGGAAAGTCAATGAGTGACTTTTTGACCTTTGGGGAAAAAATGTGTTCAGTAGGTCAAATATGGACTTCTTGTACGGACATAATATGTAAAAAAAAAAAAAAAAAAAATAATAATCCAAACCTTTTTTAGACCTGTAAGCTACTTATTGGAACCAGAAGGAAAGTCAATGAGTGACTTTTTGACCTTTGGAAAAAAAAATTGTTCAGTAGGTCAAATAATGGACTTCTTGTACAGCCATAATATGTAAAAAAATAATTAAATAAAAGATAAAAAATAAAAATAAAAAATCCAAACCTTTTTTAGACCTGTAAGCCACTTATTGGAACCAGAAGGAAAGTCAATGAGTGACTTTTTGAGCTTTGGAAAAAAAAATTGTTCAGCAGGTCAAATATGGACTTCTTGTACAGACATAATATGTAAAAAATAAAATAAAAAAAATAATAATAATCCTAACCTTTTTTAGACCTGTAAGCTACTTATTGGAATCAGAAGGGAAGTCAATGAGTGTGTATAGTAAGTTAGTGTTTAAGGACTGTTGGGACGAATATATGTTCAGTAGGTAAAATAAGGACTTCTGTACAGCCATAATACGTAAAAAAAAAAAAAAAAAATTAAAACCTTTTGTAGACCTTTCAGCTACTAATTGGCACCAGAAGGAAAGTCAATGAGTGACTTTTTTACCTTTGGGACAAAAATTTGTTCAGTAGGTCAAATATGGACTTCTTGTACAGCCATAATATGTAAAAAAAAAAAAAAAAAAATTAAAATAATAATCCAAACGTTTTTTAGACCTGTAAGCTACTTATTGGAATCAGAAGGGAAGTCAATGAGTGTGTATAGTAAGTTAGTGTTTAAGGACTGTTGGGACGAATATATGTTCAGTAGGTAAAATAAGGACTTCTGTACAGCCATAATACGTAAAAAAAAAAAAAATTTTAAAACCTTTTGTAGACCTTTCAGCTACTAATTGGCACCAGAAGGAAAGTCAATGAGTGACTTTTTTACCTTTGGGACAAAAATGTGTTCAGTAGGTCAAATATGGACTTCTGTATAGCCATAATATGTAAAAAAAAAAAAAAAAATTAAAATAAAATTGTTGACCTTTTGTAGACCTTTTAGCTACTTATTGGTACCAGAAGGAAAGTCAATGAGTGACTTTTTGACCTTTGGGAAAAAAATGTGTTCAGTAGGTCAAATATGGACTTCTGTATAGCCATAATATGTAAAAAAAAAAAAAAAAAAAAAAAAATGTTTTACCTTTTGTAGACCTTTTAGCTACTTATTGGAACCAGAAGGAAAGTCAATGAGTGACTTTTTGACCTTTGGAAAAAAAAATTGTTCAGTAGGTCAAATATGGACTTCTTGTACAGCCATAATATGTAAAAAAAAAAAAAAAAAAAAAAAAAAAAAAAAAAAAAATCCAAACCTTTTTTAGACCTGTAAGCTACTTATTGGAACCAGAAGGAAAGTCAATGAGTGACTTTTTGACCTTTGGGACAAAAATTTGTTCAGTAGGTCAAATATGGACTTTGTACAGCCATAATCTGTAAAAAAAAAAAAAAAAATGGAACCTTTTGTAGACCTTTTAGCTACTTATTGGTACCAGAAGGAAAGTCAATTGGTGACTTTTTGACCTTCGGGACAAAAATGTAATCAGTTGGTCAAATATGGACTTCTGTACAGCCCTAATATGTAAAAAAAAAAAAAAAAAAATTCAAACCTTTTGTAGACCTTTTAGCTACTTATTGGTACCAGAAGGAAAGTCAATGAGTGACTTTTTGACCTTTGGAAAAAAAAATTGTTCAGTAGGTCAAAAATGGACTTCTTGTACAGCCATAATATGTAAAATAAAATAAAAAAATAAAAAAATAATCCAAACATTTTTTAGACCTGCAAGCTACTTATTGGAATCAGAAGGGAAGTCAATGAGTGAGTTTTTGACCTTTGGGACAAACATTTGTTCAGTAGGTCAAATATGGACTTTGTACAGCCATAATATGTAAAAAAAAAAAAAAAAAAAAAAAAAATCCAAACCTTTTTTAGACCTGTAAGCTACTTATTGGAGTCAGAAAGTAAGTCAATGAGTGACTTTTTGACCTTAGGGACAAAAAATTGTTCAGTAGGTCAAATATGGACTTCTTGTACAGCCATAATATGTCAAACGTTTTTGTGGGAATGTTGGCTAGTAAAGAGAATAAGAAGGGAAGTCAATGAGTATGTATAGTAAATTAGTGTTTAAGGACTCTTAGGCCTAAAACATGTTCTTTAGGTCAAATATGGACTTCTGTACAGCCAAAACATGTATAAAAAATGTGGACCTTTTAACTACTAATTGGAATCAGAATGGAAGTTAATGAGTATGTATAGTGAATTAGTGTGTTTGGACTCTTAGTGCAAAAACATGTTCAGCAGGTCAAATATGGACTTCTTGTACAGCCATAATATGTAAAAAAAAAAAAAAAAAAAATGGAACCTTTTGTAGACCTTTTAGCTACTTATTGGTACCAGAAGGAAAGTCAATTAGTGACTTTTTGACCATTGGGACAAAAATGTAATCAGTTGGTCAAATATGGACTTCTGTACAGCCCTAATATGTAAAAAAAAAAAAAAATTCAAACCTTTTGTAGACCTTTTAGCTACTTATTGGAACCAGAAGGAAAGTCAATGAGTTACTTTTTGACCTTTGGGAAAAAAATGTGTTCAGTAGGTCAAATATGGACTTCTGTATAGCCATAATATGTAAAAAAAAAAAAAAAAAAAAAAAAAAAAAAACATTTAAACCTTTTGTAGACCTTTTAGCTACTAATTGGAACCAGAAGGAAAGTCAATGAGTGACCTTTTAGCTACTTATTGGTACCAGAAGGAAAGTCAATTAGTGACTTTTTGACCTTTGGGACAAAAATTTGTTCAGTAGGTCAAATATGGACTTTGTACAGCTATAATATGTAAAAAAAAAAAAAAAAAAAAAAAAAAAATGTTAACCTTTTGTAGACCTTTTAGCTACTATTTGGAACCAGAAGGAAAGTCAATGAGTGACTTTTTGACCTTTTGGAAAAAAATGTGTTCAGTAGGTCAAATATGGACTTCTGTATAGCCATAATATGTAAAAAAAAAAAAAAAAATTAAAATAAAATTGTTGACCTTTTGTAGACCTTTTAGCTACTTATTGGTACCAGAAGGAAAGTCAATGAGTGACTTTTTGACCTTTGGGAAAAAAATGTGTTCAGTAGGTCAAATATGGACTTCTGTATAGCCATAATATGTAAAAAAAAAAAAAAAAAAAAAAAAATTGTTTTACCTTTTGTAGACCTTTTAGCTACTTATTGGAACCAGAAGGAAAGTCAATGAGTGACTTTTTGACCTTTGGAAAAAAAAATTGTTCAGTAGGTCAAATATGGACTTCTTGTACAGCCATAATATGTAAAAAAAAAAAAAAAAAAAAAAAAATCCAAACCTTTTTTAGACCTGTAAGCTACTTATTGGAACCAGAAGGAAAGTCAATGAGTGACTTTTTGACCTTTGGGACAAAAATTTGTTCAGTAGGTCAAATATGGACTTTGTACAGCCATAATCTGTAAAAAAAAAAAAAAAAAATGGAACCTTTTGTAGACCTTTTAGCTACTTATTGGTACCAGAAGGAAAGTCAATTGGTGACTTTTTGACCTTTGGGACAAAAATGTAATCAGTTGGTCAAATATGGACTTCTGTACAGCCCTAATATGTAAAAAAAAAAAAAAAATTCAAACCTTTTGTAGACCTTTTAGCTACTTATTGGAACCAGAAGGAAAGTCAATGAGTGACTTTTTGACATTTGGGAAAAAAACATGTTTCGTAGGTCAAATATGGACTTCTTGTACAGCCATAATATGTCAAACATTTTTGTGGGAATGTTGGCTAGTAAAGAGAATAGGAAGGGAAGTCAATGAGTATGTATAGTAAATTAGTGTTTAAGGACTCTTAGGCCTAAAACATGTTCTTTAGGTCATATATGGACTTCTGTACAGCCAAAACATGTATAAAAAAATGTGGACCTTTTAACTACTAATTGGAATCAAAATGGAAGTTAATGAGTATGTATAGTGAATTAGTGTGTTTGGACTCTTAGTGCAAAAACATGTTCAGCAGGTCAAATATGGACTTATTGTACAGCCATAATAAATAAATAAAATAAAAAATAAAAAAAATTCCAAACTTTTTTAAACCTGTAAGCTACTTATTGGAATCAGAAAGTAAGTCAATGAGTGTCTTTTTGACCTTTGGGACAAAAATTTGTTCAGTAGGTCAAATATGGACTTTGTACAGCCATAATATGTAAAAAAAAAAAAAAACCAGAAGGAAAGTCAATGAGTGACTTTTTGACCTTTTGGAAAAAAATGTGTTCAGTAGGTCAAATATGGACTTCTGTATAGCCATAATATGTAAAAAAATAAAAAATATAATAAAAAAAAAATTGTTGACCTTTTGTAGACCTTTTAGCTACTATTTGGAACCAGAAGGAAAGTCAATGAGTGACTTTTTGACCTTTGGGAAAAAAAATTGTTCAGTAGGTCAAATATGGACTTCTGTACAGCCATTTCATGTAAAAAAAAAAAATTATAATGTAAAGAAATTAAAACCTTTTTGTGGAACATTTGGCTAGCAATTGGATTCAGAAGGGAAGTCAAAGAGTGTGCATGTATAGTAAGTTAGTGTTCAAGGACTCTTGGGCAAAAATATGTTAAATATGGACTTCTTGTACAGCCATAATATGTAAAAAAAAAAAAAAAAAAAAAAAAAAAGTTAACCTTTTGTAGACCTTTTAGCTACTTATTGGTACCAGAAGGAAAGTCAATGAGTGACTTTTTGACCTTTGGGACAAAAGTGTATTCGGTAGGTCAAATATTGACTTCTGTACAGCCATAATATGTAAAAAAAACAAAAATAATAATTAAACCTTTTGTAGACCTTTTAGCTACTAATTGGAACCAGATGGAAAGTCAATGAGTGACTTTTTGACCTTTGGGACGAAAATGTATTCAGTAGGAAAAATATAAATATCTGTACAGCCATAACTTAAAATACATACAAAATGAAATAAAATAAAACCTTTAAAAACTTTTTGTGGAACTTTTTTTCTAGCAACCGGATTCTGAAGGGAAATCAACAAGTATATATAGTAAGTTAGTGTTTAAGGACTGTTGGTACAAAAATATGTTTAGTGGTTCAAATATGGACTTCTGTACAGCCAAAACATGTAAATAAAAAAATAAAAATTGTTGACCTTTTAGCTACTGATTGGAATTAGGAGTTATGGCTTCTCTATGGCTTAATGTAAAATACGGACTCAATGAGTATGTATAGCAACTTAATATTTAAGGACTCTTTGGTCAAAAATATGTTCAAAATAATTAAGTTGTGCATTACAGGATAACATATGTTTTGTTTCAGTGCGTTTCAATAAATTGTTTTATACAGGGATGACATATTTTGCACCATCTAACAATGCTTTGCGTATTAAGGAGATAACACCTCATGTTAACTTTTGCAGTACATACAAGAATAAGCTTGTTCTGTTTGTGTATTGAAAAGAGAACACACCAAACGTGTTGTTGCCGTGCATTGCATGCAATAACTAACTTATGTATTAAATAGATAAAAAACATATTTGCTTTTGCATTGCATTGCACGAACTAATGCTTCGAAGAGATTAGTGCTTTTGCATTTAAGAGAAAAGTGGTTTTGCATCGCAATGCAAACAAAACGCATTGTGCATTGAAGAGAGTAGTGCTTTTCCGTTGCACTGCATACAATAACTCGGTGTGCATTGAAGAGACAAATGATTTTGCATTGCAATGCACACAAAACACATTGTGCATTGAATAGATTAGTGCGTTTGCATTGCATAGCATTAAAAGAAACTTGTGAATTGACAAGAATAGTGCTTTTGCATTGCAATGCATACGAAACTCATTGTGCATTGAAGAGACAAGTGATTTTGTTTTGCATTGCATTCAAACACTCGGTGTGCATTGAAGAGAATATTGGTTTTGCATTGCAATGCATACAAAACATATTGTGCATGGAAGAGACAAGTGATTTTGCATTGCAACGCATTAAAAAAAAACTTGTGCATTGACCAGATTAGTGCTTTTGCATTTCAATGCATACAATACTTTTTTTGCATTGAAGAGACAAGTGATTTTGCATTGCATCGCATTAAAAAAAGACTTGTGCATTGACGAGATTAGTGCTTTTGCATTGCATTGCATATAAGAACTTTTTGTGCATTGAAGAGACCAGTGAATTTGCATTGCATTCAAGAACTCGGTGTGCATTTAAGAGAATAGTGCTTTAGCATTGCAATGCATACTAAACTCATTGTGCATTGAAGAGACAAGTGATTTTGCATTGCATCGCTTAAAAAAACAGTTGTCCATTGACGAGATTAGTAATTTTGCATTGCAATACATACAAGACTCGGTGTGCATTGAACAGATTAGTGCTTTTGCATTGCATATAAGAACTTTTTGTGCATTGAAGAGACAAGTGATTTTGCATTGCATCGCATTAAAAAAGACTTCTGCATTGAAGATGTTAGTGCTTTTGCATTGCATATAAGAACTTTTTGTGCATTGAAGAGACAAGTGATTTTGCATTGCATTCAAGAACTCGCTTTTGCCTTGCAATGCATACTAAACTCATTGTGCATTGAAGAGACAATAGATTTTGCATTGCATCGCATTAAAAAACACTTGTGCATTGACGAGATTAGTAATTTTGCATTGCAATGCATACAATACTCGGTGTGCATTGAACAGATTAGTGCTTTTGCATTGCATTGCATTTAAAAAAAAACTTGTGCATTGACGAGATTAGTGCTTTTCTATTACATTGCATATAAGAACTTTTTGTGCATTGAAGAGACAAGTGATTTTGCATTGCAATGCACACAAAACACATTGTGCATTGAATAGATTAGTGCATTGAATAGATTAGTGCTTTTGCATTGCATTGCATTAAAAAAAACTTGTGCATTGACGAGATTAGTGCTTTTGCATTGCATATAAGAACTTTTTGTGCATTGAAGAGACAAGTGATTTTGCATTGCAATGCACACAAAACACATTGTGCATTGAATAGATTAGTGCTTTTGCATTGCATTGCATTAAAAAAAACTTGTGCATTGACGAGATTAGTGCTTTTGCATTGCATATAAGAACTTTTTGTGCATTGAAGAGACAAGTGATTTTGCACTGCATCGCATTAAAAAAGACTTGTGCATTGAAGATGTTAGTGCTTTTGCATTGCATTGCATATAAGAACTTTTTGTGCATTGAAGAGACAAGTGATTTTGCATTGCATTCAAGAACTCGCTTTTGCATTGCAATGCATACTAAACTCATTGTGCATTGAAGAGACAAGTGATTTTGCATTGCATCACATTAAAAAACACTTGTGCATTGACGAGATTAGTAATTTTGCATTGCAATACATACAAGACTCGGTGTGCATTGAACAGATTAGTGCTTTTGCATTGCATTGTATTAAAAAAAACTTGTGCATTGACGAGATTAGTGCTTACATTGCATATAAGAACTTTTTGTGCATTGAAGAGACAAGTGATTTTGCATTGCATCGCATTAAAAAAGACTTGTGCATTGAAGATATTAGTGCTTTTGCATTGCATTGCATACTAAACTCATTGTGCATTGAATAGACAAGAGATTTTGCATTGCATCGCATTAAAAAACACATGTGCATTGACGAGATTAGTACTTTTGCATTGCAATGCATTCAAGAACTCGGTGTGCATTTAAGAGAATAGTGCTTTTGCATTGCAATGCATACTAAACTCATTTTGCAGTGAAGAGACAAGTGATTTTGCCTTTCTTTGCATTCAAGAACTCGGTGTGCATTGAAATGATTAGTGGTTTTGCGTTGCATTACATACAAGACTCGTTGTGCATTGCATAAGTGCTGTTGCATTGCATTAGATATAATAACTTTTTGTGCATTGAAGAGACAAGTGATTTTGCATTGCATCGCATTAAAAAAGACTTGTGCATTGAAGATATTAGTGCTTTTGCATTGCATTGCATATCAGAACTTTTTGTGCATTGAAGAGACAAGTGATTTGCATTGCATTCAAGAACTTGCTTTTGCATTGCAATGCATACTAAACTCATTGTGCATTAAAGAGACAGAGATTTTGCATTGCATCGCATTAAAAAACACTTGTGCATTGACGAGATTAGTACTTTTGCATTGCAATGCATACAAGACTCGGTGTGCATTGAACAGATTAGTGCTTTTGCATTGCATTGCATTCAAGAACTCGGTGTGCATTTAAGAGAATAGTGCTTTTGCATTGCAATGCATACTAAACTCATTTTGCATTGAAGAGACAAGTGATTGTGCCTTTCTTTGCATTCAAGAACTCGGTGTGCATTGAAATGATTAGTGCTTTTGCGTTGCACTACATACAAGACTCGTTGTGCAGTGAAGAGATAAGTGCTGTTGCATTGCATTAGATATAAGAACTTTTTGTGCATTGAAGAGACAAGTGATTTTGCATTGCATTGCATTCAAGAAGTCGGGGTGCATTGAAGAGATTAGTGCTTTTGCATTGCACTGCATACAAGACTCGTGCATTGAAGAGACAAGTGCTGTCGCATTGCATTGGATACAAGAACTCGTTGTGCATTGAAGAGATTAGTGCTTTTGCCATGCATAAAATAGCTGATAAGTGCTTTTGCATTAGCAAGTGCATGGCAACATCTGTCTATTCAAAAGGTCTATCTCCTCAATGCACCTCGGAACGAGTTGTCTTGCCAGGAAGCAGATAATTATGTCCTGTTGAACATCTTTCTCACCGACGAATCCTCAAACATAAAATGTCTTATAATTCCCTTTGACTCCTCATGTTAAATCAGCCGGAATGTAAAACATTATGACCTATTGAACATGTTTCTGGCCGATGAGTCCTCAAATATTAAATTACTATAAATACTCATTGACTCCATACATTAGGTACATATTAATTCTACTTACATGTTTAAAGTCTCCTTGAACATTGACTTACTATCCATACTTTTAGACTCTAAGCATTAAATTAGTCTATATTTGACCTACTGAACTTATTTCTGGCCGAAGGGTCCACAAAGGGTTATTTTCTATATATTCTCATAGACTCCTTTTGATGGTGAATCAGTAGTCCATATTTGCCCGCCGACCATATTTTTTTTCGTCCTTGAACATTGACTTACTATCCATACTCATTGACTCATTCTTATGTTACATCAGGTTCTAATGTACGGCTGTTGTAACATTGAAGTTAATGAGTAGTACAGTTTTCAAGGACACTTTGGTCAAAAAAAAATGGACTATGGCTGATTTATCATCATAAAGAGTCTATAATTGTGTATTGAAACTTAATTTAAATGTTATTGCTAAACAGAAGTCCATATTTGACCTACTGAACATGTTTCTGGCCAAGGTGTCTACAAAGGTTTTCAACTATATACTCTCAATGATTCCTTCTCATGTTAAATCAGACAATAGTCCACATTTGACCTACTGAACACATTTTTTGCCTCGATCATGAATTTACTATACATACTCATTGACTTCCCTTCTGATTTCCTTTTGTGGACAAAGGGTCAAAAATGGACATATGGACTATGGACTACTTATGGACTGATGAATATTCAGACAGAAATATGTTCAGTAGGTCAGTAAGTGGACTACACAGTAAGTGGCTGATTTAACATAAGGAGTCTTTGAAAATATATAGTTGAAAATATTGTGTGGCTTTGGCCAAAAACATATTCAGAAGGTCAAATATGGACTTCTGTACAGCCATAACATGTTAAAATAAAAACAACACTTTAAAAACCCTTTTGTAGAACTTTAGGCTAGTAATTGGATTTAGAACAGAATTGAATGAGTATTTAATTTAGTATTTATGGAATCTTGGCCCAAAAATTTGTTCAGTAGGTCCAATATGGACTTCTTGTCCAACACTAACATGTTAAAAAAATATATAAATAAAAACTCTAAAATATTTTTGTGGAGCTTTTGCCTACTAATGGGAATAGAAGGGAAGTCAATGAGTATATATATTAAGTTTGAGGTCTCTTGGGCCAAAAATATGTTCAGTAGGTCAAATAAGAATTTCTGTACAGCCATAACATGAAAAAAAAAAATGAAATAAAACCTTTAAAAAAGGGGGGGGGGGACTTTTGGCTTGCAATTGGAATCAGAAGGAAAGTCAATGAGTGTGTATAGTAAGTTAGTGTTTAAGGACTGTTGGGACGAAAATATGTTCAGTAGGTAAAATGTGGACTTCTGTACAGCCATAATATGTACAAAATAAAAAACCTTTTGTAGACCTGTAAGCTACTTTTTGGAATCAGAAGGGAAGACAATGAGTGACCTTTTTTACCTTTGGGCCAAAAATATGTACAGTAGGTCAAATATGTTCTGTACAGCCATAGTATTTAAACAAAAAAAATTGAACCTTTTTTAGACCTTTTAGCTACAAATTGGAACAAGAAGAGAAGTCAATGAGTGACTTTTTGACCTTTGGGACAAAAATGTGTTTAGTAGGTAAAAAATGGACTTCTGTAAAACAATAATATGTATAAAAAAAATAAAAAAATAAATAAATAAATACATTTTTTAAACCTTTTGTAGACCATTTAGCTACTAATTGGAACCAGAAGGGAAGTCAATGAGTGACTTTTTTGACCCTTGGGCCAAGAATATGTTTAGAAGGCCAAATATGGACTTCTGTACAGCCATAATACATAAAAAAAAACAAAAAAACAATTTAAACCTTTTGTAGACCTTTTAGCTACTAATTGGAACCAGAAGGAAAGTCAATGAGTGACTTTTTGACCTTTGGGACAAAAATTTGTTCAGTAGGTCAAATATGGACTTTGTAGAGCCATAATATGTATGTAAAAAAAAACAAAAAAACAAAAACAAATCTTTTGTAGACCTTTTAGCAACTTCTTGGAACCAGAAGGAAAGTCAATGAGTGACTTTTTGACCTTTGGGAAAACAATTTGTTCAGTAAGTCAAATATGGGTTTCTGTACAGCGATAACATGTAAAAAATAATAATAGTAAAAAAACAATAAAACCTTTTGTGGACCTTTTAGCTACAAATTGGAATCAGAAGGGAAGTCAATGAGTGACTTTTTTGACCTTTTGGCCAAACGTATTTGTTCAGTAGGTCAAATATGGACTTTGTTCAGCCATAATATGTAAAGAAAGAAAAAAAAATAAATAAAAAAAATAAAACTTTTTTAGACCTGTAAGCTACTTATTGGAATCAAAAGGGAAGTCAATGAGTGACTTTTTGACCTTTGGGACAAAAATTTGCTCAGTAGGGCAAATATGGACTTTGTACAGCCAAAATAGGTTTAAAAAAAAAAAAAAAAAAAATTAACCTTTGTAGACCCTTTAGCTACTTATTGGAACCAGAAGGAAAGTCAATGAGTGACTTTTTGACCTTTGGAAAAAAAATGTGTTAAGTAGGTCAAATATGGACTTTTTGTACAGCCATAATATGTAAAAAAAAAAAAAAAAAAAAAAAAAATTAAACCTTTTGTAGACCTTTTAGCTACTTTTTTGGAACCAGAAGGAAAGTCAATAAGTGACTTTTTGACCTTTGGGAGAAAAATTTGTTCAGTAGGTCAAATATGGACTTCTTGAACAGCCATAATATGTAAAAAAAAAAAAAAAAAAAAAAAAAATCCAAACCTTTTTTAGACCTGTAAGCTATTTTTTGGATTCAGAAGGGAAGTCAATGAGTGACTTTTTGACCTTTGGGACAAAAATTTGTTCCGTAGGTCAAATATGGACTTTGTACAGCCATAATATGTAAAGAAAAAAAAAAAAAATTAAACCTTATGTAGACCTTTTAGCTAATTATTGGAACCAGAAGGAAAGTCAATAAGTGATTTTTTGACCTTTGGGAAAAAAATTTGTTCAGTAGGTCAAATATGGACTTCTGTACAGCCATAACATGTAAAACAAATTATAATATAAAGAAATTAAAACCTTTTTGTGGAACTTTTGGCTAGCTATTGGATTCAAAAGGGAAGACAAATAGTGTGTATGTATAGTAAGTTAGTGTTCAAGGACTCTTGGGCAAAAATATGTTCATTAAGTTAAATATGGACTTCTTGTACAGCCATAATATGTAAAAAATAAAAATAAATAAATAAATAAATAAAAAAAAATATTAAACCTTTTTTAGACCTGTAAGCTACTTATTGGAACCAGAAGGAAAGTCAATGAGTGACTTTTTGACCTTTGGAAAAAAAATGTGTTCAGAAGGTCAAATATGGACTTCTGTACAGCCATAATATGTTAAAAAAAAAAAATTCAAACCTTTTGTAGACCTTTTAGCTACTTATTGGTACCAGAGGGAAAGTCAATTAGTGACTTTTTGACCTTTGGGAACAAAATGTGTTCAGTAGGTCAAATATGGACTTCTTGTACAGCCATAATATGTATAAAAAAGATAAATAAAAAATAACCTTTTGTAGACCTTTTAGCTACTTATTGGAACCAGAAGGAAAGTCAATGAGTGACTTTTTGACCTTTGGAAAAAAAAATTGTTCAGCAGGTCAAATATGGACTTCTTGTACAGCCATTATATGTTTAAAAAAAAAAAAAAAAAAAAAATTCCAAACCTTTTGTAGACCTTTTAGCTACTTATTGGAACCAGAAGGAAAGTCAATGGTTGACTTTTTGACGTTTGGAAAAAAATATGTTCAGTAGGTCAAATATGGACTTCTTGTACAGCCATAATATGTCAAATATTTTTGTGGGAATTTAGGCTAGTAAAGGGAATAAGAAGGGAAGTCAATGAGTATGTATAGTAAATTAGTGTTTAAGGACTCTTAGGCCTAAAACATGTTCTTTATGTCAAATATGGACTTCTGTACAGCCAAAACATGTATTAAAAAAATGTGGACCTTTTAACTACTAATTGGAATCAGAATGGAAGTCAATGAGTATGTATAGTGAAAGAAATTAAAACCTTTTTGTGGAACTTTTGGCTAGCAATTGGATTCAGAAGGGAAGTCAAAGAGTGTGTATGTATAGTAAGTTAATGTTCAAGGACTCTTGGGCAAAAATATGTTCAGTAAGTTAAATATGGACTTCTTGTACAGCCATAATATGTAAAAAAAAAAAAAAAAAAGTAACCTTTTGTAGACCTTTTAGCTACTTATTGGAACCAGAAGGAAAGTCAATGAGTGACTTTTTGACCTTTGGAGAAAAAAAATTGTTCAGTAGGTCAAATATGGACTTTGTACAGCCATAATGTGCAAAAAAATAAATAAAAAATAAAAAATAAATAAATAAATCCAAACCTATTTTAGATCTGTAAGCTACTTATTGGAATCAGAAGGGAAGTCAATGAGTGACTTTTTGACCTTTGGGACAAAAATTTGTTCAGTAGGTCAAATATGGACTTCTGTACAGCCATAATATGTAAAAAAAAAAAAAAAAAAAAATTTAAACCTTTTGTAGACCTTTTAGCTACTTTTTTGGAACCAGAAGGAAAGTCAATAAGTGACTTTTTGACCTTTGGGAGAAAAATTTGTTCAGTAGGTCAAATATGGACTTCTTGTACAGCCATAATATGTAAAAAATAAAAAAATTAAATTAAAATCCAAACCTTTTTTAGACCTGTAAGCTACTTATTGGATTCAGAAGGGAAGTCAATGAGTGACTTTTTGACCTTTGGGACAAAAATTTGCTCAGTAGGTCAAATATGGACTTCGTACAGCCAAAATAGGTTAAAAAAAAAATTAAAAATTAAAAAAAAAATTAACCTTTGTAGACCCTTTAGCTACTTATTGGAACCAGAAGGAAAATCAATGAGTGACTTTTTGACCTTTGGGACAAAAATTTATTCAGTAGGTTTAAATATGGACTTCTGTACAGCCATAATATGTAAAAAAAAAAAAAAAAAAAAAAAAAAAAAAAGTTACCTTTTGTAGACCTTTTAGCTACTTATTGGAACCAGAAGGAAAGTCAATAAGTGACTTTTTGACCTTTGGGACAAAAATTTGTTCAATAGGTCACATATGGACTTTGTACAGCAATAATATGTAAAAAAAGAAAAAAAAAAAAAAAAAAAAAAGAAAAAAAAAGGTAACCTTTTGTAGACCTTTTAGCTACTTATTGGAATCAGTAGGGAAGTCAATGAGTGACTTTTTGACCTTTGGAAAAAAAATTGTTCAGTAGGTCAAATATGGACTTCTTGTACAGCCATAATATGAAAAAAAAAAAAAAAAAAAAAAAAAAATTCCAAACCATTTTTAGACCTATAAGCTACATATTGGAATCAGAAGGGAAGCCAATGAGTGACTTTTTGACCTTTGGGACAAAAATTTGTTCAGTAGGTCAAATATGGACTTCTTGTACAGCCAAAAAATGTAAAATAAATTTTTTTTTTTAAACCTTTTGTAGACCTTTTAGCTACTTATTGGAACCAGAATGAAAGTCAATAAGTGACTTTTTGACCTTTGGGAGAAAAAATTGTTCAGTAGGTCAAATATGGACTTCTGTACATTCATAATATGTAAAAAAAAATATATAAAAAAAAAATAATTTAAACCTTCTGTAGACCTTTTAGCTACTAATTGGAACCAGAAGGAAAGTCATTGAGTGGCTTTTTGACCTTTGGGAAAAAAAATGGTTCAGTAGGTCAAATATGGACTTCTTGTACAGCCATAATATGTAAAAAAAAAAAAAAAAAAATTTTTTTTTTAACCTTTTGTAGACCTTTTAGCTACTTATTGGAACCAGAAGGAAAGTCAACGAGTGACTTTTTGACCTTTGGAAAAAAAATATGTTTTGTAGGTCAAATATGGACTTCTTGTACAGCCATAATATGTCAAACATTTTTGTAGGAATTTTGGCTAGTAAAGGGAATAAGAAAGGAAGTCAATGAGTATGTATAGTAAATTAGTGTTTAAGGACTCTTAGGCCTAAAACATGTTCATGTCAAATATGGACTTCTGTACAGCCAAAACATGTATTAAAAAAATGTGGACCTTTTAACTACTAATTGGAATCAGAATGGAAGTCAATGAGTATGTATAGTGAAAGAAATTAAAACCTTTTTGTGGAACTTTTGGCTAGCAATTGGATTCAGAAGGGAAGTCAAAGAGTGTGTATGTATAGTAAGTTAGTGTTCAAGGACTCTTGGGCAAAAATATGTTCAGTAAGTAAAATATGGACTTCTTGTACAGCCATAATATGTAAAAAAAAAAAAAAAAAAAAAAGTAACCTTTTGTAGACCTTTTAGCTATTTATTGGAACCAGAAGGAAAGTCAATGAGTGACTTTTTGACCTTTGGAAAAAAAAATTGTTCAGTAGGTCTAATATGGACTTCTTGTACAGCCATAATGTGCAACAAAAAAAATAAATAAATAAATAAAAAAATAAATAAATCCAAACCTTTTTTAGATCTGGAAGCTACTTATTGGAATCAGAAGGGAAGTCAATGAGTGACTTTTTGACCTTTGGGACAAAAATTTGTTCAGTAGGTCAAATATGGACTTTGTACAGCCATAATATGTAAAAAAAAAAAAAAAAAAAAATGTAAACCTTTTGTAGACCTTTTAGCTACTTATTGGAATCAGAAGGAAAGTCAATAGGTGACTTTTTGACCTTTGGGACAAAAATGTGTTCAGTAGGTCAAATATGGACTTCTGTACGGCCATAATATGTAAAAAAAAAAAAAAAAAAAAAAAAAAATTGCCTTTTGTAGACCTTTTAGCTACTTATTGGAACCAGAAGGAAAGTCAATAAGTGACTTTTTGACCTTTGGGACAAAATTTTTTTCAGTAGGTCACACATGGACTTTCTACAGCTATAATATGTAAAAAAAATAATAATAATAAAAAAGAAATGTTAACCTTTTGTAGACCTTTTAGCTACTTATTGGATGCAGAAGGAAAGTTAATGAGTGACTTTTTGACCTTTGGAAAAAAAAAATTGTTCAGTAGGTCAAATATGGACTTCTTGTACAGCCATAATATGTAAAGAAAAAAAAAAAAAAAAAAAAAAAAAACCTTTTTTAGACCTGTAAGCTACTTATTGGAATCAAAAGGGAAGTCAATGAGTGACTTTTTGACCTTTGGGACAAAAATTTGCTCAGTAGGTCAAATATGGACTTTGTACAGCCAAAATAGGTAAAAAAAAAAAAAAAAAAAAAAAAAAAAAAAAAAAAAAAAAAAATTTAACCTTTGTAGACCCTTTAGCTACTTATTGGAACCAGAAGGAAAGTCAACAAGTGACTTTTTGACCTTTGGGAGAAAAATTTGTTCAGTAGGTCAAATATGGACTTCTTGTACAGCCATAATATGTAAAAAAAAAAAAAAAAAAAAAATTTAAACCTTTTGTAGACCTTTTAGCTACTTTTTTGGAACCAGAAGAAAAGTCAATAAGTGACTTTTTGACCTTTGGGAGAAAAATTTGTTCAGTAGGTCAAATATGGACTTCTTGTACAGCCATAATATGTAAAAATAAAAAATAAAAAATAAAAATCCAAACCTTTTTTAGACCTGTAAGCTACTTATTGGATTCAGAAGGGAAGTCAATGAGTGACTTTTTGACCTTTGGGACAAAAATTTGTTCCGTAGGTCAAATATGGACTTTGTACAGCCATAATATGTAAAGAAAAAAAAAAGAAAAAAAATGTAACCTTATGTAGACCTTTTAGCTAATTATTGGAACCAGAAGGAAAGTCAATAAGTGACTTTTTGACCTTTGGGAAAAAAATTTGTTCAGTAGGTCAAATATGGACTTCTTGTACAGCCATAATATGTCAAACATTTTTGTGGGAATTTTGGCTAGTAAAGGGAATAAGAAGGGAAGTCATTGAGTATATATAGTAAATCAGTGTTTAAGGACTCTTAGGACTCTTTTTTTGGAGAAAAAAAATTGTTTTTTTTTTAGACCTGTAAGCTACTTATTGGAATCAGAAGGGACATCAATGAGTGACTTTTTGACCTTTGGGACAAAAATTTGTTCAGTAGGTCAAATATGGACTTTTTGTACAGCGATAATATGTAGAAAAAAGAAAAAAAGAAAAAAAAATCCAAACCTTTTTTAGACCCTTAAGCTACTTATTGGAATCAGAAGGGAAGTCAATGAGTGACTTTTTGACCTTTGGGACAAAAATTTGTTCAGTAGGTCAAATATGGTCTTTGTAGAGCCATAATATGTAAAAAAATATATATATATATAAAAAAGAAATATAACCCTTTGTAGACCTTTTAGCTACTTATTGGTACCAGAAGGAAAGTCAATGAGTGACTTTTTGACATTTGGGACAAAAATGTATTCAGTAGGTCAAATATGGACTTCTGTACAGCGATAATATGTATAAAAAAAAAAAAAATAAATAAAAAAAAATACAAACCTTTTGTAGACCTTTTAGCTACTTATTTGAACCAGAAGGAAAGTCAATGATTGACTTTTTGACGTTTGGAAAAAAATGTGTTCAGTAGGTCAAATATGGACTTCTTGTACAGCCATAATATGTAAAAAAAAAAAAAAAAAAAAGAAAAAAAAAATCCAAACCATTTTTAGACCTGTAAGCTACATATTGGAATCAGAAGGGAAGTAAATGAGTGACTTTTTGACCTTTGGGACAAAAATTTGTTCAGAAGGTCAAATATGGACTTCTGTACGGCCATAATATGTAAAAAAAATAAATAAATAATAATTTGCCTTTAGTAGACCTTTTAGCTACTTATTGGAACCAGAAGGAAAGTCAATAAGTGACTTTTTGACCTTTGGGACAAAAATTTATTCGGTGTATCAAATATGGACTTCTGTGCAGCCATAATATGTAAAAAAAAAAAAAAATCAAACCTTTTGTAGACCTTTTAGCTACTAATTGGTACCAGAAGGAAAATCAATGAGTGACTTTTTGACCTTTGGGACAAAAATGTGTTCAGTAGGTCAAATATGGACTTCTTGTACAGCCATAATATGTAAAAAATAATAATAGTAATAAAACATTAAAACCTTTTGTGGACCTTTTAGCTACAAATTGGAATCAGAAGGGAAGTCAATGAGTGACTTTATTGACCTTTGGCAAAAAAAATATTTTCAGTAGGTCAAATATGGACTTCTGTACAGCCATAATATGTAAAAAATAATAATAGTGAAAAAACATTAAAAACTTTTTGTGTTCAATTGGATTCAGAAGGGAAGTCAACGAGTGTGTATGTATAGTAAGTTAGTGTTCAAGGACTCTTGGGCCAAAAATATGTTCAGTAAGTTAAAAGGACTTTGTACAGCCATAATATGTAAAAAAAAAAATTGGATTCAGATTGAAATTTTTTTTTTTATTTAAACCTTTTGTAGACGTTTTAGCTACTAATTGGAACCAGAAGGGTTCCAATGAGTGACTTGTTGACCTTTGGGCCAAGAATACATTCAGAAGACCAAATATGGACTTCTGTACAGCCATAATATGTAAAAAAAAAAAAAATAATTAAACCTTTTGTAGACATTTAAGCTACTTATTGGATTCAGAAGGGAAGTAAATGAGTGACCTTTTTTCACCTTTGGGCCAAACATTTTTTAAGTAGGTCAAAAATAGACTTCTGTACAGCCATTAAATGTAAAAAATTAAAATTAAAAGTAAAACCTTTTGTAGACCTTTTAGCTACTATTTGGAACCAGAAGGGAAGTCAATGAGTGTGTATAGTAAGTTAGTGTTTAAGGACTGTTGGGACGAATATATGTTCAGTAGGTAAAATAAGGACTTCTGTACAGCCATAATACGTAAAAATATAATAATAATTAAAACCTTTTGTAGACCTTTTAGCTACTAATTGGAACCAGAAGGAAAGTCAATGAGTGACTTTTTTGACCTTTGGGCCAAAAATATTTTCAGTAGGTCAAATATGGACGGCTGTACAGCCATAATATGTAAAAAAAAAAAAAAAAAAAAAAAAAAAAAAAAAAAAAATAAAACCTTTTTGTGGAACTTTTGGCTAGCAATTGGATTCAGAAGGGAAGTCAACGAGTGTGTATGTATAGTAAGTTAGTGTTCAAGGACTCTTTGGCCAAAATTATGTGCAGTAAGTTAAATGGACTTTGTACAGCCATAATATGTAAAAAAAAAAATTGGATTCAGATTGAATTTTTTTTTTTAAATTTAAACCTTTTGTAGACCTTTTAGCTACTAATTGGAACCAGAAGGAAAGTCAATGAGTGACTTTTTGACCTTTGGGAAAAAAATGTGTTCAGTAGGTCAAATGTGGACTTCTTGTAAAGACATAATATGTAAAAAAAAAAAAAAAAAAAAAAATTCCAAACCTTTTTTAGACCTGTAAGCTACTTATTGGAATCAGAAGGGACATCAATGAGTGACTTTTTGACCTTTGGGACAAAAATTTGTTCAGTAGGTCAAATATGGACTTCTTGTACAGACATAATATGTAAAAAAAAAAAATAAAAAAAAAATGTAACCCTTTGTAGACCTTTTAGCTACTTATTGGTACCAGAAGGAAAGTCAATGAGTGACTTTTTGACCTTTGGGACAAAAATGTATTCAGTAGGTCAAATATGGACTTCTGTACAGCCATAATATATATAAAAAAAAAAAAAAATGTAACCTTTTGTAGACCTTTTAGCAACTTATTGGAACCAGAAGGAAAGTCAATAAGTGACTTTTTGACCTCTGGGACAAAAATTTGTTCAGTAGGTCACATATGGACTTTGTACAGCAATAATATGTAAAAAAAAAAAAAAAAAAAAAATGTAACCTTTTGTAGACCTTTTAGCTACTTATTGGAATCAGTAGGAAAGTCAATGAGTGACTTTTTGACCTTTGGAAAAAAAATTGTTAAAAGTAGGTCAAACATGGACTTCTTGTACAGCCATAATATGAAAAAATAAATAAATAAATAAATCCAAACCATTTTTAGACCTTTAAGCTACATATTGGAATCAGAAGGGAAGTCAATGAGTGACTTTTTGACCTTTGGGACAAAAATTTGTTCAGTAGGTCAAATATGGACTTTGTACAGCCAAAAAATGTAAAATAAAATTTTTTTTTTAAACCTTTTGTAGACCTTTTAGCTACTTATTGGAACCAGAATGAAAGTCAATAAGTGACTTTTTGACCTTTGGGAGAAAAAATTGTTCAGTAGGTCAAATATGGACTTCTTTACATTCATAATATGTAAAAAATATATATAAAAAAAAAAAAAAAATTTAAACCTTCTGTAGACCTTTTAGCTACTAATTGGAACCAGAAGGAAAGTCATTGAGTGGCTTTTTGACCTTTGGGAAAAAAAAATGTTCAGTAGGTCAAATATGGACTTTGTACAGCCATAATATGTAAAAAAAAAAACAAAAAAAATGTAAACCTTTTGTAGACCTTTTAGCTACTTATTTGAATCAGAAGGAAAGTCAATAGGTGACTTTTTGACCTTTGGGACAAAAATGTGTTCAGTAGGTCAAATATGGACTTCTGTACGGCCATAATATGTAAAAAAAAAAAAAAAAAAAAAAATTGCCTTTTGTAGACCTTTTAGCTACTTATTGGAACCAGAAAGAAAGTCAATAAGTGACTTTTTGACCTTTGGGACAAAATTTTTTTCAGTAGGTCACACATGGACTTTCTACAGCTATAATATGTTAAAAAAAAAATAATAATAAAAAAGAAATGTTAACCTTTTGTAGACCTTTTAGCTACTTATTGGATGCAGAAGGAAAGTTAATGAGTGACTTTTTGACCTTTGGAAAAAAAAAATTGTTCAGTAGGTCAAATATGGACTTCTTGTACAGCCATAATATGTAAAGAAAAAAAACAAAAAAAAACAAACAAACCTTTTTTAGACCTGTAAGCTACTTATTGGAATCAAAAGGGAAGTCAATGAGTGACTTTTTGACCTTTGGGACAAAAATTTGTTCAGTAGGTCAAATATGGACTTTGTAGAGCCATAATATGTATGTAAAAAAAAACAAAAAAACAAAAACAAATCTTTTGTAGACATTTTAGCAACTTCTTGGAACCAGAAGGAAAGTCAATGAGTGACTTTTTGACCTTTGGGAAAACAATTTGTTCAGTAAGTCAAATATGGATTTCTGTACAGCGATAACATGTAAAAAATAATAATAGTAAAAAAACAATAAAACCTTTTGTGGACCTTTTAGCTACAAATTGGAATCAGAAGGGAAGTCAATGAGTGACTTTTTGACCTTTGGGAGAAAAAATTGTTCAGTAGGTCAAATATGGACTTCTTTACATTCATAATATGTAAAAAAAATATATAAAAAAAAATAAATAAATTTAAACCTTCTGTAGACCTTTTAGCTACTAATTGGAACCAGAAGGAAAGTCATTGAGTGGCTTTTTGACCTTTGGGAAAAAAAAATGTTCAGTAGGTCAAATATGGACTTTGTACAGCCATAATATGTAAAAAAAAAAAAAAAAAAATGTAAACCTTTTGTAGACCTTTTAGCTACTTATTTGAATCAGAAGGAAAGTCAATAGGTGACTTTTTGACCTTTGGGACAAAAATGTGTTCAGTAGGTCAAATATGGACTTCTGTACGGCCATAATATGTAAAAAAAAAAAAAAAAAAAAAAAAATTTGCCTTTTGTAGACCTTTTAGCTACTTATTGGAACCAGAAAGAAAGTCAATAAGTGACTTTTTGACCTTTGGGACAAAATTTTTTTCAGTAGGTCACACATGGACTTTCTACAGCTATAATATGTAAAAAAAAAAATAATAATAAAAAAGAAATGTTAACCTTTTTGTAGACCTTTTAGCTACTTATTGGATGCAGAAGGAAAGTTAATGAGTGACTTTTTGACCTTTGGAAAAAAAAAATTGTTCAGTAGGTCAAATATGGACTTCTTGTACAGCCATAATATGTAAAGAAAAAAAACAAACAAAAAAAAACAAACCTTTTTTAGACCTGTAAGCTACTTATTGGAATCAAAAGGGAAGTCAATGAGTGACTTTTTGACCTTTGGGACAAAAATTTGTTCAGTAGGTCAAATATGGACTTTGTAGAGCCATAATATGTATGTAAAAAAAAACAAAAAAACAAAAACAAATCTTTTGTAGACCTTTTAGCAACTTCTTGGAACCAGAAGGAAAGTCAATGAGTGACTTTTTGACCTTTGGGAAAACAATTTGTTCAGTAAGTCAAATATGGATTTCTGTACAGCGATAACATGTAAAAAATAATAATAGTAAAAAAACAATAAAACCTTTTGTGGACCTTTTAGCTACAAATTGGAATCAGAAGGGAAGTCAATGAGTGACTTTTTTGACCTTTTGGCCAAACGTATTTGTTCAGTAGGTCAAATATGGACTTTGTTCAGCCATAATATGTAAAGAAATAAAAAAAAAAAATAAAAAAAAAAAAACTTTTTTAGACCTGTAAGCTACTTATTGGAATCAAAAGGGAAGTCAATGAGTGACTTTTTGACCTTTGGGACAAAAATTTGCTCAGTAGGGCAAATATGGACTTTGTACAGCCAAAATAGGTTTAAAAAAAAAAAAAAATTAACCTTTGTAGACCCTTTAGCTACTTATTGGAACCAGAAGGAAAGTCAATGAGTGACTTTTTGACCTTTGGAAAAAAAATGTGTTAAGTAGGTCAAATATGGACTTTTTGTACAGCCATAATATGTAAAAAAATAAAAATAAAAAATAAATTTAACCTTTTGTAGACCTTTTAGCTACTTTTTTGGAACCAGAAGGAAAGTCAATAAGTGACTTTTTGACCTTTGGGAGAAAAATTTGTTCAGTAGGTCAAATATGGACTTCTTGAACAGCCATAATATGTAAAAAAAATAAAAATAAAATAAAAATCCAAACCTTTTTTAGACCTGTAAGCTATTTTTTGGATTCAGAAGGGAAGTCAATGAGTGACTTTTTGACCTTTGGGACAAAAATTTGTTCCGTAGGTCAAATATGGACTTTGTACAGCCATAATATGTAAAGAAAAAAAAAAAAAAATTAAACCTTATGTAGACCTTTTAGCTAATTATTGGAACCAGAAGGAAAGTCAATAAGTGATTTTTTGACCTTTGGGAAAAAAATTTGTTCAGTAGGTCAAATATGGACTTCTGTACAGCCATAACATGTAAAACAAATTATAATATAAAGAAATTAAAACCTTTTTGTGGAACTTTTGGCTAGCTATTGGATTCAAAAGGGAAGACAAATAGTGTGTATGTATAGTAAGTTAGTGTTCAAGGACTCTTGGGCAAAAATATGTTCATTAAGTTAAATATGGACTTCTTGTACAGCCATAATATGTAAAAAAAAAAAATAAATAAAAAAAAAAAAAAAAAAAATATTAAACCTTTTTTAGACCTGTAAGCTACTTATTGGAACCAGAAGGAAAGTCAATGAGTGACTTTTTGACCTTTGGAAAAAAAATGTGTTCAGAAGGTCAAATATGGACTTCTGTACAGCCATAATATGTTAAAAAAAAAAAATTCAAACCTTTTGTAGACCTTTTAGCTACTTATTGGTACCAGAGGGAAAGTCAATTAGTGACTTTTTGACCTTTGGGAACAAAATGTGTTCAGTAGGTCAAATATGGACTTCTTGTACAGCCATAATATGTATAAAAAAGATAAATAAAAAATAACCTTTTGTAGACCTTTTAGCTACTTATTGGAACCAGAAGGAAAGTCAATGAGTGACTTTTTGACCTTTGGAAAAAAAAATTGTTCAGCAGGTCAAATATGGACTTCTTGTACAGCCATTATATGTTTAAAAAAAAAAAAAAAAAAAAAAAAAAATTCCAAACCTTTTGTAGACCTTTTAGCTACTTATTGGAACCAGAAGGAAAGTCAATGGTTGACTTTTTGACGTTTGGAAAAAAATATGTTCAGTAGGTCAAATATGGACTTCTTGTACAGCCATAATATGTCAAACATTTTTGTGGGAATTTAGGCTAGTAAAGGGAATAAGAAGGGAAGTCAATGAGTATGTATAGTAAATTAGTGTTTAAGGACTCTTAGGCCTAAAACATGTTCTTTATGTCAAATATGGACTTCTGTACAGCCAAAACATGTATTAAAAAAATGTGGACCTTTTAACTACTAATTGGAATCAGAATGGAAGTCAATGAGTATGTATAGTGAAAGAAATTAAAACCTTTTTGTGGAACTTTTGGCTAGCAATTGGATTCAGAAGGGAAGTCAAAGAGTGTGTATGTATAGTAAGTTAGTGTTCAAGGACTCTTGGGCAAAAATATGTTCAGTAAGTTAAATATGGACTTCTTGTACAGCCATAATATGTAAAAAAAAAAAAAAAAAAAGTAACCTTTTGTAGACCTTTTAGCTACTTATTGGAACCAGAAGGAAAGTCAATGAGTGACTTTTTGACCTTTGGAGAAAAAAAATTGTTCAGTAGGTCAAATATGGACTTTGTACAGCCATAATGTGCAAAAAAATAAATAAAAAATAAAAAATAAATAAATAAATCCAAACCTATTTTAGATCTGTAAGCTACTTATTGGAATCAGAAGGGAAGTCAATGAGTGACTTTTTGACCTTTGGGACAAAAATTTGTTCAGTAGGTCAAATATGGACTTCTGTACAGCCATAATATGTAAAAAAAAAAAAAAAAAAATTTAAACCTTTTGTAGACCTTTTAGCTACTTTTTTGGAACCAGAAGGAAAGTCAATAGGTGACTTTTTGACCTTTGGGACAAAAATGTGTTCAGTAGGTCAAATATGGACTTCTGTACGGCCATAATATGTAAAAAAAAAAAAAAAAAAAAAAAAAATTGCCTTTTGTAGACCTTTTAGCTACTTATTGGAACCAGAAGGAAAGTCAATAAGTGACTTTTTGACCTTTGGGACAAAAATTTTTTCAGTAGGTCACACATGGACTTTCTACAGCTATAATATGTAAAAATAATAATAATAATAAAAAAGAAATGTTAACCTTTTGTAGACCTTTTAGCTACTTATTGGATGCAGAAGGAAAGTTAATGAGTGACTTTTTGACCTTTGGAAAAAAAAAATTGTTCAGTAGGTCAAATATGGACTTCTTGTACAGCCATAATATGTAAAGAAAAAAACAAACAAAAAAAAACAAACCTTTTTTAGACCTGTAAGCTACTTATTGGAATCAAAAGGGAAGTCAATGAGTGACTTTTTGACCTTTGGGACAAAAATTTGCTCAGTAGGTCAAATATGGACTTTGTACAGCCAAAATAGGTAAAAAAAAAAAAAAAAAAAAAAAAAAAAAAAAACATTTAACCTTTGTAGACCCTTTAGCTACTTATTGGAACCAGAAGGAAAGTCAATAAGTGACTTTTTGACCTTTGGGAGAAAAATTTGTTCAGTAGGTCAAATATGGACTTCTTGTACAGCCATAATATGTAAAAAAAAATAAAATAAAATAAAAATCCAAACCTTTTTTAGACCTGTAAGCTACTTATTGGATTCAGAAGGGAAGTCAATGAGTGACTTTTTGACCTTTGGGACAAAAATTTGTTCCGTAGGTCAAATATGGACTTTGTACAGCCATAATATGTAAAGAAAAAAAAAAGAAAAAAAATGTAACCTTATGTAGACCTTTTAGCTAATTATTGGAACCAGAAGGAAAGTCAATAAGTGACTTTTTGACCTTTGGGAAAAAAATTTGTTCAGTAGGTCAAATATGGACTTCTTGTACAGCCATAATATGTCAAACATTTTTGTGGGAATTTTGGCTAGTAAAGGGAATAAGAAGGGAAGTCATTGAGTATATATAGTAAATCAGTGTTTAAGGACTCTTAGGACTCTTTTTTTGGAGAAAAAAATTGTTTTTTTTAGACCTGTAAGCTACTTATTGGAATCAGAAGGGACATCAATGAGTGACTTTTTGACCTTTGGGACAAAAATTTGTTCAGTAGGTCAAATATGGACTTTTTGTACAGCGATAATATGTAGAAAAAAGAAAAAAAGAAAAAAAAATCCAAACCTTTTTTAGACCCTTAAGCTACTTATTGGAATCAGAAGGGAAGTCAATGAGTGACTTTTTGACCTTTGGGACAAAAATTTGTTCAGTAGGTCAAATATGGTCTTTGTAGAGCCATAATATGTAAAAAAAAATATATATATATAAAAAAGAAATATAACCCTTTGTAGACCTTTTAGCTACTTATTGGTACCAGAAGGAAAGTCAATGAGTGACTTTTTGACATTTGGGACAAAAATGTATTCAGTAGGTCAAATATGGACTTCTGTACAGCGATAATATGTATAAAAAAATAAAAATAAAAAAATAAAAATACAAACCTTTTGTAGACCTTTTAGCTACTTATTTGAACCAGAAGGAAAGTCAATGATTGACTTTTTGACGTTTGGAAAAAAATGTGTTCAGTAGGTCAAATATGGACTTCTTGTACAGCCATAATATGTAAAAAAAAAAAAAAAAAAAAGAAAAAAAAAATCCAAACCATTTTTAGACCTGTAAGCTACATATTGGAATCAGAAGGGAAGTAAATGAGTGACTTTTTGACCTTTGGGACAAAAATTTGTTCAGAAGGTCAAATATGGACTTCTGTACGGCCATAATATGTAAAAAAAATAAATAAATAATAATTTGCCTTTAGTAGACCTTTTAGCTACTTATTGGAACCAGAAGGAAAGTCAATAAGTGACTTTTTGACCTTTGGGACAAAAATTTATTCGGTGTATCAAATATGGACTTCTGTGCAGCCATAATATGTAAAAAAAAAAAAAAATCAAACCTTTTGTAGACCTTTTAGCTACTAATTGGTACCAGAAGGAAAATCAATGAGTGACTTTTTGACCTTTGGGACAAAAATGTGTTCAGTAGGTCAAATATGGACTTCTTGTACAGCCATAATATGTAAAAAATAATAATAGTAATAAAACATTAAAACCTTTTGTGGACCTTTTAGCTACAAATTGGAATCAGAAGGGAAGTCAATGAGTGACTTTATTGACCTTTGGCAAAAAAAATATTTTCAGTAGGTCAAATATGGACTTCTGTACAGCCATAATATGTAAAAAATAATAATAGTAAAAAAACATTAAAAACTTTTTGTGTTCAATTGGATTCAGAAGGGAAGTCAACGAGTGTGTATGTATAGTAAGTTAGTGTTCAAGGACTCTTGGGCCAAAAATATGTTCAGTAAGTTAAAAGGACTTTGTACAGCCATAATATGTAAAAAAAAAAATTGGATTCAGATTGAAATTTTTTTTTTTATTTAAACCTTTTGTAGACGTTTTAGCTACTAATTGGAACCAGAAGGGTTCCAATGAGTGACTTGTTGACCTTTGGGCCAAGAATACATTCAGAAGACCAAATATGGACTTCTGTACAGCCATAATATGTAAAAAAAAAAAAATAATTAAACCTTTTGTAGACATTTAAGCTACTTATTGGATTCAGAAGGGAAGTAAATGAGTGACCTTTTTTCACCTTTGGGCCAAACATTTTTTAAGTAGGTCAAAAATAGACTTCTGTACAGCCATTAAATGTAAAAAATTAAAATTAAAAGTAAAACCTTTTGTAGACCTTTTAGCTACTATTTGGAACCAGAAGGGAAGTCAATGAGTGTGTATAGTAAGTTAGTGTTTAAGGACTGTTGGGACGAATATATGTTCAGTAGGTAAAATAAGGACTTCTGTACAGCCATAATACGTAAAAATATAATAATAATTAAAACCTTTTGTAGACCTTTTAGCTACTAATTGGAACCAGAAGGAAAGTCAATGAGTGACTTTTTTGACCTTTGGGCCAAAAATATTTTCAGTAGGTCAAATATGGACGGCTGTACAGCCATAATATGTAAAAAAAAAAATTAAAAAAAAATAAAAATAAAAAAAATAAAACCTTTTTGTGGAACTTTTGGCTAGCAATTGGATTCAGAAGGGAAGTCAACGAGTGTGTATGTATAGTAAGTTAGTGTTCAAGGACTCTTTGGCCAAAATTATGTGCAGTAAGTTAAATGGACTTTGTACAGCCATAATATGTAAAAAAAAAAATTGGATTCAGATTGAATTTTTTTTTTTAAATTTAAACCTTTTGTAGACCTTTTAGCTACTAATTGGAACCAGAAGGAAAGTCAATGAGTGACTTTTTGACCTTTGGGAAAAAAATGTGTTCAGTAGGTCAAATGTGGACTTCTTGTAAAGACATAATATGTAAAAAAAAAAAAAAAAAAAAAAAAAATAATAATAATCCAAACCTTTTTTAGACCTGTAAGCTACTTATTGGAACCAGAAGGAAAGTCAATGAGTGACTTTTTGACCTTTGGAAAAAAAAATTGTTCAGTAGGTCAAATAATGGACTTCTTGTACAGCCATAATATGTAAAAAAATAAATAAATAAAAGATAAAAAAAAAAAAAAAATCCAAACCTTTTTTAGACCTGTAAGCCACTTATTGGAACCAGAAGGAAAGTCAATGAGTGACTTTTTGAGCTTTGGAAAAAAAAAATGTTCAGCAGGTCAAATATGGACTTCTTTTACAGCCATAATATGTAAAAAAAAAAAAAAAAAAAAAAAAAATTCCAAACCTTTTTTAGACCTGTAAGCTACTTATTGGAATCAGAAGGGACATCAATGAGTGACTTTTTGACCTTTGGGACAAAAATTTGTTCAGTAGGTCAAATATGGACTTCTTGTACAGACATAATATGTAAAAAAAAAAATTAAAAAAAAATGTAACCCTTTGTAGACCTTTTAGCTACTTATTGGTACCAGAAGGAAAGTCAATGAGTGACTTTTTGACCTTTGGGACAAAAATGTATTCAGTAGGTCAAATATGGACTTCTGTACAGCCATAACATGTAAAACAAATTATAATATAAAGAAATTAAAACCTTTTTGTGGAACTTTTGGCTAGCTATTGGATTCAAAAGGGAAGACAAATAGTGTGTATGTATAGTAAGTTAGTGTTCAAGGACTCTTGGGCAAAAATATGTTCATTAAGTTAAATATGGACTTCTTGTACAGCCATAATATGTAAAAAATAAAAATAAATAAATAAAAAAATAAAAAAAAATATTAAACCTTTTTTAGACCTGTAAGCTACTTATTGGAACCAGAAGGAAAGTCAATGAGTGACTTTTTGACCTTTGGAAAAAAAATGTGTTCAGAAGGTCAAATATGGACTTCTGTACAGCCATAATATGTTAAAAAAAAAATTTCAAACCTTTTGTAGACCTTTTAGCTACTTATTGGTACCAGAGGGAAAGTCAATTAGTGACTTTTTGACCTTTGGAAAAAAAAATTGTTCAGCAGGTCAAATATGGACTTCTTGTACAGCCATTATATGTTTAAAAAAAAAAAAAAAAAAAAAAAAAAAATTCCAAACCTTTTGTAGACCTTTTAGCTACTTATTGGAACCAGAAGGAAAGTCAATGGTTGACTTTTTGACGTTTGGAAAAAAATATGTTCAGTAGGTCAAATATGGACTTCTTGTACAGCCATAATATGTCAAACATTTTTGTGGGAATTTAGGCTAGTAAAGGGAATAAGAAGGGAAGTCAATGAGTATGTATAGTAAATTAGTGTTTAAGGACTCTTAGGCCTAAAACATGTTCTTTATGTCAAATATGGACTTCTGTACAGCCAAAACATGTATTAAAAAAATGTGGACCTTTTAACTACTAATTGGAATCAGAATGGAAGTCAATGAGTATGTATAGTGAAAGAAATTAAAACCTTTTTGTGGAACTTTTGGCTAGCAATTGGATTCAGAAGGGAAGTCAAAGAGTGTGTATGTATAGTAAGTTAGTGTTCAAGGACTCTTGGGCAAAAATATGTTCAGTAAGTTAAATATGGACTTCTTGTACAGCCATAATATGTAAAAAAAAAAAAAAAAAAAGTAACCTTTTGTAGACCTTTTAGCTACTTATTGGAACCAGAAGGAAAGTCAATGAGTGACTTTTTGACCTTTGGAGAAAAAAAATTGTTCAGTAGGTCAAATATGGACTTTGTACAGCCATAATGTGCAAAAAAATAAATAAAAAATAAAAAATATATAAATAAATCCAAACCTATTTTAGATCTGTAAGCTACTTATTGGAATCAGAAGGGAAGTCAATGAGTGACTTTTTGACCTTTGGGACAAAAATTTGTTCAGTAGGTCAAATATGGACTTCTGTACAGCCATAATATGTAAAAAAAAAAAAAAAAAAAATTTAAACCTTTTGTAGACCTTTTAGCTACTTTTTTGGAACCAGAAGGAAAGTCAATAAGTGACTTTTTGACCTTTGGGAGAAAAATTTGTTCAGTAGGTCAAATATGGACTTCTTGTACAGCCATAATATGTAAAAAATAAAAAAATTAAATTAAAATCCAAACCTTTTTTAGACCTGTAAGCTACTTATTGGATTCAGAAGGGAAGTCAATGAGTGACTTTTTGACCTTTGGGACAAAAATTTGCTCAGTAGGTCAAATATGGACTTCGTACAGCCAAAATAGGTTAAAAAAAAAAATAAAAATTAAAAAAAAAATTAACCTTTGTAGACCCTTTAGCTACTTATTGGAACCAGAAGGAAAATCAATGAGTGACTTTTTGACCTTTGGGACAAAAATTTATTCAGTAGGTTTAAATATGGACTTCTGTACAGCCCATAATATGTAAAAAAAAAGTTACCTTTTGTAGACCTTTTAGCTACTTATTGGAACCAGAAGGAAAGTCAATAAGTGACTTTTTGACCTTTGGGACAAAAATTTGTTCAGTAGGTCACATATGGACTTTGTACAGCAATAATATGTAAAAAAAAAAAAAAAAAAAAAAAAAAAAAAAAGGTAACCTTTTGTAGACCTTTTAGCTACTTATTGGAATCAGTAGGGAAGTCAATGAGTGACTTTTTGACCTTTGGAAAAAAAATTGTTCAGTAGGTCAAATTTGGACTTCTTGTACAGCCAAAATATGAAAAAAAAAAAAAAAAAAAAAAAAATTCCAAACCATTTTTAGACCTATAAGCTACATATTGGAATCAGAAGGGAAGTCAATGAGTGACTTTTTGACCTTTGGGACAAAAATTTGTTCAGTAGGTCAAATATGGACTTCTTGTACAGCCAAAAAATGTAAAATAAATTTTTTTTTTTAAACCTTTTGTAGACCTTTTAGCTACTTATTGGAACCAGAATGAAAGTCAATAAGTGACTTTTTGACCTTTGGGAGAAAAAATTGTTCAGTAGGTCAAATATGGACTTCTGTACATTCATAATATGTAAAAAATATATATAAAAAAAAAAAATTTAAACCTTCTGTAGACCTTTTAGCTACTAATTGGAACCAGAAGGAAAGTCATTGAGTGGCTTTTTGACCTTTGGGAAAAAAAAATGGTTCAGTAGGTCAAATATGGACTTCTTGTACAGCCATAATATGTAAAAAAAAAAAAAAAAAAAAAATTAAAATAAATTTTTTTTAACCTTTTGTAGACCTTTTAGCTACTTATTGGAACCAGAAGGAAAGTCAACGAGTGACTTTTTGACCTTTGGAAAAAAAATATGTTTTGTAGGTCAAATATGGACTTCTTGTACAGCCATAATATGTCAAACATTTTTGTAGGAATTTTGGCTAGTAAAGGGAATAAGAAAGGAAGTCAATGAGTATGTATAGTAAATTAGTGTTTAAGGACTCTTAGGCCTAAAACATGTTCATGTCAAATATGGACTTCTGTACAGCCAAAACATGTATTAAAAAATGTGGACCTTTTAACTACTAATTGGAATCAGAATGGAAGTCAATGAGTATGTATAGTGAAAGAAATTAAAACCTTTTTGTGGAACTTTTGGCTAGCAATTGGATTCAGAAGGGAAGTCAAAGAGTGTGTATGTATAGTAAGTTAGTGTTCAAGGACTCTTGGGCAAAAATATGTTCAGTAAGTAAAATATGGACTTCTTGTACAGCCATAATATGTAAAAAAAAAAAAAAAAAAGTAACCTTTTGTAGACCTTTTAGCTATTTATTGGAACCAGAAGGAAAGTCAATGAGTGACTTTTTGACCTTTGGAAAAAAAAATTGTTCAGTAGGTCTAATATGGACTTCTTGTACAGCCATAATGTGCAACATAAAAAATAAATAAATAAATAAAAAAATAAATAAATCCAAACCTTTTTTAGATCTGGAAGCTACTTATTGGAATCAGAAGGGAAGTCAATGAGTGACTTTTTGACCTTTGGGACAAAAATTTGTTCAGTAGGTCAAATATGGACTTTGTACAGCCATAATATGTAAAAAAAAAAAAAAAAAAAAAAATGTAAACCTTTTGTAGACCTTTTAGCTACTTATTGGAATCAGAAGGAAAGTCAATAGGTGACTTTTTGACCTTTGGGACAAAAATGTGTTCAGTAGGTCAAATATGGACTTCTGTACGGCCATAATATGTAAAAAAAAAAAAAAAAAAAAAAAAAAATTGCCTTTTGTAGACCTTTTAGCTACTTATTGGAACCAGAAGGAAAGTCAATAAGTGACTTTTTGACCTTTGGGACAAAAAATTTTTCAGTAGGTCACACATGGACTTTCTACAGCTATAATATGTAAAAAAAATAATAATAATAAAAAAGAAATGTTAACCTTTTGTAGACCTTTTAGCTACTTATTGGATGCAGAAGGAAAGTTAATGAGTGACTTTTTGACCTTTGGAAAAAAAAAATTGTTCAGTAGGTCAAATATGGACTTCTTGTACAGCCATAATATGTAAAGAAAAAAAACAAACAAAAAAAAACAAACCTTTTTTAGACCTGTAAGCTACTTATTGGAATCAAAAGGGAAGTCAATGAGTGACTTTTTGACCTTTGGGACAAAAATTTGCTCAGTAGGTCAAATATGGACTTTGTACAGCCAAAATAGGTAAAAAAAAAAAAAAAAAAAAAAAAAAAAAAACATTTAACCTTTGTAGACCCTTTAGCTACTTATTGGAACCAGAAGGAAAGTCAATAAGTGACTTTTTGACCTTTGGGAGAAAAATTTGTTCAGTAGGTCAAATATGGACTTCTTGTACAGCCATAATATGTAAAAAAATTAAAAATAAAAAATTTAAACCTTTTGTAGACCTTTTAGCTACTTTTTTGGAACCAGAAGAAAAGTCAATAAGTGACTTTTTGACCTTTGGGAGAAAAATTTGTTCAGTAGGTCAAATATGGACTTCTTGTACAGCCATAATATGTAAAAAAAAATAAAATAAAATAAAAATCCAAACCTTTTTTAGACCTGTAAGCTACTTATTGGATTCAGAAGGGAAGTCAATGAGTGACTTTTTGACCTTTGGGACAAAAATTTGTTCCGTAGGTCAAATATGGACTTTGTACAGCCATAATATGTAAAGAAAAAAAAAAGAAAAAAAATGTAACCTTATGTAGACCTTTTAGCTAATTATTGGAACCAGAAGGAAAGTCAATAAGTGACTTTTTGACCTTTGGGAAAAAAATTTGTTCAGTAGGTCAAATATGGACTTCTTGTACAGCCATAATATGTCAAACATTTTTGTGGGAATTTTGGCTAGTAAAGGGAATAAGAAGGGAAGTCATTGAGTATATATAGTAAATCAGTGTTTAAGGACTCTTAGGACTCTTTTTTTGGAGAAAAAAATTGTTTTTTTTAGACCTGTAAGCTACTTATTGGAATCAGAAGGGACATCAATGAGTGACTTTTTGACCTTTGGGACAAAAATTTGTTCAGTAGGTCAAATATGGACTTTTTGTACAGCGATAATATGTAGAAAAAAGAAAAAAAGAAAAAAAAATCCAAACCTTTTTTAGACCCTTAAGCTACTTATTGGAATCAGAAGGGAAGTCAATGAGTGACTTTTTGACCTTTGGGACAAAAATTTGTTCAGTAGGTCAAATATGGTCTTTGTAGAGCCATAATATGTAAAAAAAAATATATATATATAAAAAAGAAATATAACCCTTTGTAGACCTTTTAGCTACTTATTGGTACCAGAAGGAAAGTCAATGAGTGACTTTTTGACATTTGGGACAAAAATGTATTCAGTAGGTCAAATATGGACTTCTGTACAGCGATAATATGTATAAAAAAATAAAAATAAAAAAATAAAAATACAAACCTTTTGTAGACCTTTTAGCTACTTATTTGAACCAGAAGGAAAGTCAATGATTGACTTTTTGACGTTTGGAAAAAAATGTGTTCAGTAGGTCAAATATGGACTTCTTGTACAGCCATAATATGTAAAAAAAAAAAAAAAAAAAGAAAAAAAAAATCCAAACCATTTTTAGACCTGTAAGCTACATATTGGAATCAGAAGGGAAGTAAATGAGTGACTTTTTGACCTTTGGGACAAAAATTTGTTCAGAAGGTCAAATATGGACTTCTGTACGGCCATAATATGTAAAAAAAATAAATAAATAATAATTTGCCTTTAGTAGACCTTTTAGCTACTTATTGGAACCAGAAGGAAAGTCAATAAGTGACTTTTTGACCTTTGGGACAAAAATTTATTCGGTGTATCAAATATGGACTTCTGTGCAGCCATAATATGTAAAAAAAAAAAAAAATCAAACCTTTTGTAGACCTTTTAGCTACTAATTGGTACCAGAAGGAAAATCAATGAGTGACTTTTTGACCTTTGGGACAAAAATGTGTTCAGTAGGTCAAATATGGACTTCTTGTACAGCCATAATATGTAAAAAATAATAATAGTAATAAAACATTAAAACCTTTTGTGGACCTTTTAGCTACAAATTGGAATCAGAAGGGAAGTCAATGAGTGACTTTATTGACCTTTGGCAAAAAAAATATTTTCAGTAGGTCAAATATGGACTTCTGTACAGCCATAATATGTAAAAAATAATAATAGTAAAAAAACATTAAAAACTTTTTGTGTTCAATTGGATTCAGAAGGGAAGTCAACGAGTGTGTATGTATAGTAAGTTAGTGTTCAAGGACTCTTGGGCCAAAAATATGTTCAGTAAGTTAAAAGGACTTTGTACAGCCATAATATGTAAAAAAAAAAATTGGATTCAGATTGAAATTTTTTTTTTTATTTAAACCTTTTGTAGACGTTTTAGCTACTAATTGGAACCAGAAGGGTTCCAATGAGTGACTTGTTGACCTTTGGGCCAAGAATACATTCAGAAGACCAAATATGGACTTCTGTACAGCCATAATATGTAAAAAAAAAAAAATAATTAAACCTTTTGTAGACATTTAAGCTACTTATTGGATTCAGAAGGGAAGTAAATGAGTGACCTTTTTTCACCTTTGGGCCAAACATTTTTTAAGTAGGTCAAAAATAGACTTCTGTACAGCCATTAAATGTAAAAAATTAAAATTAAAAGTAAAACCTTTTGTAGACCTTTTAGCTACTATTTGGAACCAGAAGGGAAGTCAATGAGTGTGTATAGTAAGTTAGTGTTTAAGGACTGTTGGGACGAATATATGTTCAGTAGGTAAAATAAGGACTTCTGTACAGCCATAATACGTAAAAATATAATAATAATTAAAACCTTTTGTAGACCTTTTAGCTACTAATTGGAACCAGAAGGAAAGTCAATGAGTGACTTTTTTGACCTTTGGGCCAAAAATATTTTCAGTAGGTCAAATATGGACGGCTGTACAGCCATAATATGTAAAAAAAAAAATTAAAAAAAAATAAAAATAAAAAAAATAAAACCTTTTTGTGGAACTTTTGGCTAGCAATTGGATTCAGAAGGGAAGTCAACGAGTGTGTATGTATAGTAAGTTAGTGTTCAAGGACTCTTTGGCCAAAATTATGTGCAGTAAGTTAAATGGACTTTGTACAGCCATAATATGTAAAAAAAAAAATTGGATTCAGATTGAATTTTTTTTTTTAAATTTAAACCTTTTGTAGACCTTTTAGCTACTAATTGGAACCAGAAGGAAAGTCAATGAGTGACTTTTTGACCTTTGGGAAAAAAATGTGTTCAGTAGGTCAAATGTGGACTTCTTGTAAAGACATAATATGTAAAAAAAAAAAAAAAAAAAAAAAAAATAATAATAATCCAAACCTTTTTTAGACCTGTAAGCTACTTATTGGAACCAGAAGGAAAGTCAATGAGTGACTTTTTGACCTTTGGAAAAAAAAATTGTTCAGTAGGTCAAATAATGGACTTCTTGTACAGCCATAATATGTAAAAAAATAAATAAATAAAAGATAAAAAAAAAAAAAAAATCCAAACCTTTTTTAGACCTGTAAGCCACTTATTGGAACCAGAAGGAAAGTCAATGAGTGACTTTTTGAGCTTTGGAAAAAAAAAATGTTCAGCAGGTCAAATATGGACTTCTTTTACAGCCATAATATGTAAAAAAAAAAAAAAAAAAAAAAAATTCCAAACCTTTTTTAGACCTGTAAGCTACTTATTGGAATCAGAAGGGACATCAATGAGTGACTTTTTGACCTTTGGGACAAAAATTTGTTCAGTAGGTCAAACATGGACTTCTTGTACAGACATAATATGTAAAAAAAAAAATTAAAAAAAAATGTAACCCTTTGTAGACCTTTTAGCTACTTATTGGTACCAGAAGGAAAGTCAATGAGTGACTTTTTGACCTTTAGGACAAAAATGTATTCAGTAGGTCAAATATGGACTTCTGTACAGCCATAATATATTAAAAAAAAAAAAAAAAAATGCAACCTTTTGTAGACCTTTTAGCAACTTATTGGAACCAGAAGGAAAGTCAATAAGTGACTTTTTGACCTCTGGGACAAAAATTTGTTCAGTAGGTCACATATGGACTTTGTACAGCAATAATATGTAAAAAAAAAAAAAAAAAAAAAATGTAACCTTTTGTAGACCTTTTAGCTACTTATTGGAATCAGTAGGAAAGTCAATGAGTGACTTTTTGACCTTTGGAAAAAAAATTGTTAAAAGTAGGTCAAATATGGACTTCTTGTACAGCCATAATATGAAAAAATAAATAAATAAATAAATAAATAAATAAATAAATCCAAACCATTTTTAGACCTTTAAGCTACATATTGGAATCAGAAGGGAAGTCAATGAGTGACTTTTTGACCTTTGGGACAAAAATTTGTTCAGTAGGTCAAATATGGACTTTGTACAGCAAAAAATGTAAAATAAAAATTTTTTTTTAAACCTTTTGTAGACCTTTTAGCTACTTATTGGAACCAGAATGAAAGTCAATAAGTGACTTTTTGACCTTTGGGAGAAAAAATTGTTCAGTAGGTCAAATATGGACTTCTTTACATTCATAATATGTAAAAAAAATATATAAAAAAAAATAAATAAATTTAAACCTTCTGTAGACCTTTTAGCTACTAATTGGAACCAGAAGGAAAGTCATTGAGTGGCTTTTTGACCTTTGGGAAAAAAAAATGTTCAGTAGGTCAAATATGGACTTTGTACAGCCATAATATGTAAAAAAAAAAAAAAAAAAAAATGTAAACCTTTTGTAGACCTTTTAGCTACTTATTGGAATCAGAAGGAAAGTCAATAGGTGACTTTTTGACCTTTGGGACAAAAATGTGTTCAGTAGGTCAAATATGGACTTCTGTACGGCCATAATATGTAAAAAAAAAAAAAAAAAAAAAAAATTGCCTTTTGTAGACCTTTTAGCTACTTATTGGAACCAGAAGGAAAGTCAATAAGTGACTTTTTGACCTTTGGGACAAAAACTTTTTCAGTAGGTCACACATGGACTTTCTACAGCTATAATATGTAAAAAAAAAAAATAATAATAAAAAAGAAATGTTAACCTTTTGTAGACCTTTTAGCTACTTATTGGATGCAGAAGGAAAGTTAATGAGTGACTTTTTGACCTTTGGAAAAAAAAAATTGTTCAGTAGGTCAAATATGGACTTCTTGTACAGCCATAATATGTAAAGAAAAAAAACAAACAAAAAAAAACAAACCTTTTTTAGACCTGTAAGCTACTTATTGGAATCAAAAGGGAAGTCAATGAGTGACTTTTTGACCTTTGGGACAAAAATTTGCTCAGTAGGTCAAATATGGACTTTGTACAGCCAAAATAGGTTAAAAAAAAAAAAAAAAAAAAAAAAAAAAATTAACCTTTGTAGACCCTTTAGCTACTTATTGGAACCAGAAGGAAAGTCAATGAGTGACTTTT
The DNA here is from genome assembly GCF_949357685.1 of Gobio gobio. Classification (NCBI taxonomy): domain Eukaryota; kingdom Metazoa; phylum Chordata; class Actinopteri; order Cypriniformes; family Gobionidae; genus Gobio; species Gobio gobio. Next base: position 611,895 of record NW_027645582.1, on the reverse strand, counting down.
TGACCTTTGGAAAAAAAATGTGTTAAGTAGGTCAAATATGGACTTTTTGTACAGCCATAATATGTAAAAAAAAAAAAAAAAAAAAATTTAAACCTTTTGTAGACCTTTTAGCTACTTTTTTGGAACCAGAAGAAAAGTCAATAAGTGACTTTTTGACCTTTGGGAGAAAAATTTGTTCAGTAGGTCAAATATGGACTTCTTGTACAGCCATAATATGTTAAAAAAAAAAAAAAAAAAAAAAAAATCCAAACCTTTTTTAGACCTGTAAGCTACTTATTGGATTCAGAAGGGAAGTCAATGAGTGACTTTTTGACCTTTGGGACAAAAATTTGTTCCGTAGGTCAAATATGGACTTTGTACAGCCATAATATGTAAAGAAAAAAAAAAGAAAAAAAATGTAACCTTATGTAGACCTTTTAGCTAATTATTGGAACCAGAAGGAAAGTCAATAAGTGACTTTTTGACCTTTGGGAAAAAAATTTGTTCAGTAGGTCAAATATGGACTTCTTGTACAGCCATAATATGTCAAACATTTTTGTGGGAATTTTGGCTAGTAAAGGGAATAAGAAGGGAAGTCATTGAGTATATATAGTAAATCAGTGTTTAAGGACTCTTAGGACTCTTTTTTTGGAGAAAAAAAATTGTTCCGTAGGTCAAATATGGACTTTTTGTACAGCGATAATATGTAGAAAAAAGAAAAAAAGAAAAAAAAATCCAAACCTTTTTTAGACCCTTAAGCTACTTATTGGAATCAGAAGGGAAGTCAATGAGTGACTTTTTGACCTTTGGGACAAAAATTTGTTCAGTAGGTCAAATATGGACTTCTGTACAGCCATAATATGTAAAAAAAAAAAAAAAAAAAATTTAAACCTTTTGTAGACCTTTTAGCTACTTTTTTGGAACCAGAAGGAAAGTCAATAAGTGACTTTTTGACCTTTGGGAGAAAAATTTGTTCAGTAGGTCAAATATGGACTTCTTGTACAGCCATAATATGTAAAAAATAAAAAAATTAAATTAAAATCCAAACCTTTTTTAGACCTGTAAGCTACTTATTGGATTCAGAAGGGAAGTCAATGAGTGACTTTTTGACCTTTGGGACAAAAATTTGCTCAGTAGGTCAAATATGGACTTCGTACAGCCAAAATAGGTTAAAAAAAAAATTAAAAATTAAAAAAAAAATTAACCTTTGTAGACCCTTTAGCTACTTATTGGAACCAGAAGGAAAATCAATGAGTGACTTTTTGACCTTTGGGACAAAAATTTATTCAGTAGGTTTAAATATGGACTTCTGTACAGCCCATAATATGTAAAAAAAAAAAAAAAAAAAAAAAAAAAGTTACCTTTTGTAGACCTTTTAGCTACTTATTGGAACCAGAAGGAAAGTCAATAAGTGACTTTTTGACCTTTGGGACAAAAATTTGTTCAGTAGGTCACATATGGACTTTGTACAGCAATAATATGTAAAAAAAAAAAAAAAAAAAAAAAAAAAAGGTAACCTTTTGTAGACCTTTTAGCTACTTATTGGAATCAGTAGGGAAGTCAATGAGTGACTTTTTGACCTTTGGAAAAAAAATTGTTCAGTAGGTCAAATTTGGACTTCTTGTACAGCCATAATATGAAAAAAAAAAAAAAAAAAAAAAAAAAATTCCAAACCATTTTTAGACCTATAAGCTACATATTGGAATCAGAAGGGAAGTCAATGAGTGACTTTTTGACCTTTGGGACAAAAATTTGTTCAGTAGGTCAAATATGGACTTCTTGTACAGCCAAAAAATGTAAAATAATTTTTTTTTTTTAAACCTTTTGTAGACCTTTTAGCTACTTATTGGAACCAGAATGAAAGTCAATAAGTGACTTTTTGACCTTTGGGAGAAAAAATTGTTCAGTAGGTCAAATATGGACTTCTGTACATTCATAATATGTAAAAAAAATATATAAAAAAAAAAAAATTTAAACCTTCTGTAGACCTTTTAGCTACTAATTGGAACCAGAAGGAAAGTCATTGAGTGGCTTTTTGACCTTTGGGGAAAAAAATGGTTCAGTAGGTCAAATATGGACTTCTTGTACAGCCATAATATGTAAAAAAAAAAAAAAAAAAAAATTAAAATAAATTTTTTTTAACCTTTTGTAGACCTTTTAGCTACTTATTGGAACCAGAAGGAAAGTCAACGAGTGACTTTTTGACCTTTGGAAAAAAAATATGTTTTGTAGGTCAAATATGGACTTCTTGTACAGCCATAATATGTCAAACATTTTTGTAGGAATTTTGGCTAGTAAAGGGAATAAGAAAGGAAGTCAATGAGTATGTATAGTAAATTAGTGTTTAAGGACTCTTAGGCCTAAAACATGTTCATGTCAAATATGGACTTCTGTACAGCCAAAACATGTATTAAAAAAATGTGGACCTTTTAACTACTAATTGGAATCAGAATGGAAGTCAATGAGTATGTATAGTGAAAGAAATTAAAACCTTTTTGTGGAACTTTTGGCTAGCAATTGGATTCAGAAGGGAAGTCAAAGAGTGTGTATGTATAGTAAGTTAGTGTTCAAGGACTCTTGGGCAAAAATATGTTCAGTAAGTAAAATATGGACTTCTTGTACAGCCATAATATGTAAAAAAAAAAAAAAAAAGTAACCTTTTGTAGACCTTTTAGCTATTTATTGGAACCAGAAGGAAAGTCAATGAGTGACTTTTTGACCTTTGGAAAAAAAAATTGTTCAGTAGGTCTAATATGGACTTCTTGTACAGCCATAATGTGCAACATAAAAAATAAATAAATAAATAAAAAAATAAATAAATCCAAACCTTTTTTAGATCTGGAAGCTACTTATTGGAATCAGAAGGGAAGTCAATGAGTGACTTTTTGACCTTTGGGACAAAAATTTGTTCAGTAGGTCAAATATGGACTTTGTACAGCCATAATATGTAAAAAAAAAAAAAAAAAAAAAAAAATGTAAACCTTTTGTAGACCTTTTAGCTACTTATTGGAATCAGAAGGAAAGTCAATAGGTGACTTTTTGACCTTTGGGACAAAATTTTTTTCAGTAGGTCACACATGGACTTTCTACAGCTATAATATGTAAAGAAAAAAAACAAACAAAAAAAAACAAACCTTTTTTAGACCTGTAAGCTACTTATTGGAATCAAAAGGGAAGTCAATGAGTGACTTTTTGACCTTTGGGACAAAAATTTGCTCAGTAGGTCAAATATGGACTTTGTACAGCCAAAATAGGTAAAAAAAAAAAAAATTTAATAAAAAAAAAAAAAAATTTAACCTTTGTAGACCCTTTAGCTACTTATTGGAACCAGAAGGAAAGTCAATAAGTGACTTTTTGACCTTTGGGAGAAAAATTTGTTCAGTAGGTCAAATATGGACTTCTTGTACAGCCATAATATGTAAAAAAAATAAAAATAAAAAATTTAAACCTTTTGTAGACCTTTTAGCTACTTTTTTGGAACCAGAAGAAAAGTCAATAAGTGACTTTTTGACCTTTGGGAGAAAAATTTGTTCAGTAGGTCAAATATGGACTTCTTGTACAGCCATAATATGTAAAAAAAAATAAAAAAAAATAAAAATCCAAACCTTTTTTAGACCTGTAAGCTACTTATTGGATTCAGAAGGGAAGTCAATGAGTGACTTTTTGACCTTTGGGACAAAAATTTGTTCCGTAGGTCAAATATGGACTTTGTACAGCCATAATATGTAAAGAAAAAAAAAAGAAAAAAAATGTAACCTTATGTAGACCTTTTAGCTAATTATTGGAACCAGAAGGAAAGTCAATAAGTGACTTTTTGACCTTTGGGAAAAAAATTTGTTCAGTAGGTCAAATATGGACTTCTTGTACAGCCATAATATGTCAAACATTTTTGTGGGAATTTTGGCTAGTAAAGGGAATAAGAAGGGAAGTCATTGAGTATATATAGTAAATCAGTGTTTAAGGACTCTTAGGACTCTTTTTTTGGAGAAAAAAAATTGTTCCGTAGGTCAAATATGGACTTTTTGTACAGCGATAATATGTAGAAAAAAGAAAAAAAGAAAAAAAAATCCAAACCTTTTTTAGACCCTTAAGCTACTTATTGGAATCAGAAGGGAAGTCAATGAGTGACTTTTTGACCTTTGGGACAAAAATTTGTTCAGTAGGTCAAATATGGTCTTTGTAGAGCCATAATATGTAAAAAAAAATATATATATATAAAAAAGAAATATAACCCTTTGTAGACCTTTTAGCTACTTATTGGTACCAGAAGGAAAGTCAATGAGTGACTTTTTGACATTTGGGACAAAAATGTATTCAGTAGGTCAAATATGGACTTCTGTACAGCGATAATATGTATAAAAAAATAAAAATAAAAAAATAAAAATACAAACCTTTTGTAGACCTTTTAGCTACTTATTTGAACCAGAAGGAAAGTCAATGATTGACTTTTTGACGTTTGGAAAAAAATGTGTTCAGTAGGTCAAATATGGACTTCTTGTACAGCCATAATATGTAAAAAAAAAAAAAAAAAAAGAAAAAAAAAAAATCCAAACCATTTTTAGACCTGTAAGCTACATATTGGAATCAGAAGGGAAGTAAATGAGTGACTTTTTGACCTTTGGGACAAAAATTTGTTCAGAAGGTCAAATATGGACTTCTGTACGGCCATAATATGTAAAAAAAATAAATAAATAATAATTTGCCTTTAGTAGACCTTTTAGCTACTTATTGGAACCAGAAGGAAAGTCAATAAGTGACTTTTTGACCTTTGGGACAAAAATTTATTCGGTGTATCAAATATGGACTTCTGTGCAGCCATAATATGTAAAAAAAAAAAAAAATCAAACCTTTTGTAGACCTTTTAGCTACTAATTGGTACCAGAAGGAAAATCAATGAGTGACTTTTTGACCTTTGGGACAAAAATGTGTTCAGTAGGTCAAATATGGACTTCTTGTACAAACATAATATGTAAAAAATAATAATAGTAATAAAACATTAAAACCTTTTGTGGACCTTTTAGCTACAAATTGGAATCAGAAGGGAAGTCAATGAGTGACTTTATTGACCTTTGGCAAAAAAAAATATTTTCAGTAGGTCAAATATGGACTTTTGTACAGCCATAATATGTAAAAAATAATAATAGTAAAAAAACATTAAAAACTTTTTGTGGAACTTGGCTAGCAATTGGATTCAGAAGGGAAGTCAACGAGTGTGTATGTATAGTAAGTTAGTGTTCAAGGACTCTTGGGCCAAAAATATGTTCAGTAAGTTAAAAGGACTTTGTACAGCCATAATATGTAAAAAAAAAAAATTGGATTCAGATTGAATTTTTTTTTTTTTTATTTAAACCTTTTGTAGACGTTTTAGCTACTAATTGGAACCAGAAGGGTTCCAATGAGTGACTTGTTGACCTTTGGGCCAAGAATATATTCAGAAGACCAAATATGGACTTCTGTACAGCCATAATATGTAAAAATAAATAAATAATTAAACCTTTTGTAGACATTTAAGCTACTTATTGGATTCAGAAGGGAAGTAAATGAGTGACCTTTTTTCACCTTTGGGCCAAACATTTTTTAAGTAGGTCAAAAATAGACTTCTGTACAGCCATTAAATGTAAAAAATTAAAATTAAAAGTAAAACCTTTTGTAGACCTTTTAGCTACTATTTGGAACCAGAAGGGAAGTCAATGAGTGTGTATAGTAAGTTAGTGTTTAAGGACTGTTGGGACGAATATATGTTCAGTAGGTAAAATAAGGACTTCTGTACAGCCATAATACGTAAAAATATAATAATAATTAAAACCTTTTGTAGACCTTTTAGCTACTAATTGGAACCAGAAGGAAAGTCAATGAGTGACTTTTTTGACCTTTGGGCCAAAAATATTTTCAGTAGGTCAAATATGGACGGCTGTACAGCCATAATATGTAAAAAAAAAAAAATAAAAAAAAAAAAAAATAAAAAAAATAAAACCTTTTTGTGGAACTTTTGGCTAGCAATTGGATTCAGAAGGGAAGTCAACGAGTGTGTATGTATAGTAAGTTAGTGTTCAAGGACTATTTGGCCAAAATTATGTGCAGTAAGTTAAATTTACTTTGTACAGCCATAATATGTAAAAAAAAAAATTGGATTCAGATTGATTTTTTTTTTTTAAATTTAAACCTTTTGTAGACCTTTTAGCTACTAATTGGAACCAGAAGGAAAGTCAATGAGTGACTTTTTGACCTTTGGGAAAAAAATGTGTTCAGTAGGTCAAATGTGGACTTCTTGTAAAGACATAATATGTAAAAAAATAAAATAAAATAAAAATAATAATAATAATCCAAACCTTTTTTAGACCTGTAAGCTACTTATTGGAACCAGAAGGAAAGTCAATGAGTGACTTTTTGACCTTTGGAAAAAAAAATTGTTCAGTAGGTCAAATAATGGACTTCTTGTACAGCCATAATATGTAAAAAAATAAATAAATAAAAGATTAAAAAAAAAAAAAAAATCCAAACCTTTTTTAGACCTGTAAGCCACTTATTGGAACCAGAAGGAAAGTCAATGAGTGACTTTTTGAGCTTTGGAAAAAAAAAATGTTCAGCAGGTCAAATATGGACTTCTTTTACAGCCATAATATGTAAAAAAAAAAAAAAAAAAAAAATTCCAAACCTTTTTTAGACCTGTAAGCTACTTATTGGAATCAGAAGGGACATCAATGAGTGACTTTTTGACCTTTGGGACAAAAATTTGTTCAGTAGGTCAAATATGGACTTCTTGTACAGACATAATATGTAAAAAAAAAAAAAAAAAAAAAATGTAACCCTTTGTAGACCTTTTAGCTACTTATTGGTACCAGAAGGAAAGTCAATGAGTGACTTTTTGACCTTTGGGACAAAAATGTATTCAGTAGGTCAAATATGGACTTCTGTACAGCCATAATATGTAAAAAAAAAAAAATGTAACCTTTTGTAGACCTTTTAGCAACTTATTGGAACCAGAAGGAAAGTCAATAAGTGACTTTTTGACCTCTGGGACAAAAATTTGTTCAGTAGGTCACATATGGACTTTGTACAGCAATAATATGTAAAAAAAAAAAAAAAAAAAAATGTAACCTTTTGTAGACGTTTTAGCTACTTATTGGAATCAGTAGGAAAGTCAATGAGTGACTTTTTGACCTTTGGAAAAAAAATTGTTAAAAGTAGGTCAAATATGGACTTCTTGTACAGCCATAATATGAAAAAATAAATAAATAAATAAATAAATAAATCCAAACCATTTTTAGACCTTTAAGCTACATATTGGAATCAGAAGGGAAGTCAATGAGTGACTTTTTGACCTTTGGGACAAAAATTTGTTCAGTAGGTCAAATATGGACTTTGTACAGCCAAAAATTTTTTTTTTAAACCTTTTGTAGACCTTTTAGCTACTTATTGGAACCAGAATGAAAGTCAATAAGTGACTTTTTGACCTTTGGGAGAAAAAATTGTTCAGTAGGTCAAATATGGACTTCTTTACATTCATAATATGTAAAAAAAAATATATAAAAAAAATAAAATAAATTTAAACCTTCTGTAGACCTTTTAGCTACTAATTGGAACCAGAAGGAAAGTCATTGAGTGGCTTTTTGACCTTTGGGAAAAAAAAATGTTCAGTAGGTCAAATATGGACTTCTTGTACAGCCATAATATGTATAAAAAAAAAATATATATATATATATTTTTTTTTAACCTTTTGTAGACCTTTTAGCTACTTATTGGAACCAGAAGGAAAGTCAACGAGTGACTTTTTGACCTTTGGAAAAAAAATATGTTTTGTAGGTCAAATATGGACTTCTTGTACAGCCATAATATGTAAAACATTTTTGTGGGAATTTTGGCTAGTAAAGGGAATAAGAAGGGAAGTCATTGAGTATGTATAGTAAATCAGTGTTTAAGGACTCTTAGGACTCTTTTTTTGGAGAAAAAAAATTGTTCCGTAGGTCAAATATGGACTTTTTGTACAGCGATAATATGTAGAAAAAAAAAAAAAAGAAAAAAAAATCCAAACCTTTTTTAAAACCTTAATCTACTTATTGGAATCAGAAGGGAAGTCAATGAGTGACTTTTTGACCTTTGGGACAAAAATTTGTTCAGTAGGTCAAATATGGACTTTGTAGAGCCATAATATGTAAAAAAAAAAAATATATATAAAAAAGAAATATAACCCTTTGTAGACCTTTTAACTACTTATTGGTACCAGAAGGAAAGTCATTGAGTGACTTTTTGACCTTTGGGACAAAAATGTATTCAGTAGGTCAAATATGGACTTCTGTACAGCCATAACATGTAAAAAAAAAAAAAATTAAACCTTTTGTAGACCGTTTAGCTACTTATTGGAATCAGAAGGAAAGTCAATAAGTGACTTTTTGATCTTTGGGACAAAAATGTGTTCAGTAGGTCAAATATGGACTTCTGTACGGCCATAATATGTAAAAAAAAAAAAAAAAAAAAAAAATTTGCCTTTTGTAGACCTTTTAGCTACTTATTGGAACCAGAAGGAAAGTCAATGAGTGACTTTTTGACCTTTGGGACAAAAATTTATTCGGTAGGTCAAAAATGGACTTCTGTACAGCCATAATATATCAAATATTTTTGTGGGAATTTTGGCTAGTAAAGGGAATAAGAAGGGAAGGCAATGAGTATGTATAGTAAATTATTGTTTAAGGACACTTAGGCCTAAAACATGTTCTTTAGGTCAAATATGGACTTCTGTACAGCCAAAACATCTATAAAAAAATGTGGACCTTTTAACTACTAATTGGAATCAGAATGGAAGTCAATGAGTATGTATAGTGAATTAGTGTGTATGGACTCTTAGTGCAAAAACATGTTCAGCAGGTCAAATATGGACTTCTTGTACAGCCATAATATGTAAAAAAAAAAAAAAAATCCAAACCTTTTTTAGACCTGTAAGCTACTTATTGGAATCAGAAGGGAAGTCAATGAGTGACTTTTTGACCTTTGGAAAAAAAATGTGTTCCGTAGGTCAAATATGGACTTCTTGTACAGCCATAATATGTAAAAAAAAAAAAAAAAAAAAAAAATTCCAAACCTTTTTTCGACCTGTAAGCTACTTATTGGAATCAGAAGGGAAGTCAATGAGTGACTTTTTGACCTTTGGTACAAAAATTTGTTCAGTAGGTCAAATATGGACTTCTGTACAGCCATAATGTGTACAAAAAAAAAAAAAAAAAAAAAAACTTTTGTAGACCTTTTAGCTACAAACCAGAAGGAAAGTCAATGAGTGACTTTTTGACCTTTGGAAAAAAAAATTGTTCAGTAGGTCAAATATGGACTTCTTGTACCGACATAATATGTAAAAAAAAAAAAAAAAAAAAAAAAAATCCAAACCTTTTTTAGACCTGTAAGCTTTACTTATTGGAATCAGAAGGGAAGTCAATAAGTGACTTTTTGACCTTTGGGACAAAAATTTGTTCAGTAGGTCAAATATGGACTTCTGTACAGCCATAATATGTAAAAAAAATTAAAAAAAAAAATTAAACCTTTTGTAGACCTTTTAGCTACTAATTGGAACCAGAAGGAAAATCTATGAGTGACTTTTTGACCTTTGGGACAAAAATTTGTTCAGTAGGTCAAATATGGACTTCTTGTACAGCCATAATATATACAAAATAAAATAAATAATAATAATAGTAATCCAAACCTTTTTTAGACCTGTAAGCTACTTATTGGAACCAGAAGGAAAGTAAATGAGTGACTTTTTGACCTTTGGGACAAATTTTTTTTCGGTGTGTCAAATATGGACTTCTGTACAGCCATAATATGTAAAAAAAAAAAAAAAAAATCAAACCTTTTGTAGACCTTTTAGCTACTAATTGGTACCAGAAGGAAAGTCAATGAGTGACTTTTTGACCTTTGGGACAAAAATGTGTTCAGTAGGTCAAATATGGACTTCTTGTACAGCCATAATATGTAAAAAATAATAATAGTAATAAAACATTAAAACCTTTTGTGGACCTTTTAGCTATAAATTGGAATCAGAAGGGAAGTCAATGAGTGACTTTATTGACCTTTGGCCCAAAAATATTTTCAGTAGGTCAAATATGGACTTCTGTACAGCCATAATATGTAAAAAATAATAATAGTAAAAAAACATTAAAAACTTTTTATGGAACTTGGCTAGCAATTGGATTCAGAAGGGAAGTCAACGAGTGTGTATGTATAGTAAGTTAGTGTTCAAGGACTCTTGGGCCAAAAATATGTTCAGTAAGTTAAAAGGACTTTGTACAGCCATAATATGTAAAAAAAAAAATTGGATTCAGATTGAAATTTTTTATTTTTATTTAAACCTTTTGTAGACGTTTTAGCTACTAATTGGAACCAGAAGGGTTCCAATGAGTGACTTTTTGACCTTTGGGCCAAGAATACGTTCAGAAGACCAAATATGGACTTCTGTACAGCCATAATATGTAAAAAAAATAAAATAATTAAACCTTTTGTAGACATTTAAGCTACTTATTGGATTCAGAAGGGAAGTAAATGAGTGACCTTTTTTCACCTTTGGGCCAAACATTTTTTAAGTAGGTCAAAAATAGACTTCTGTACAGCCATTAAATGTAAAAAATTAAAATTAAAATTAAAACCTTTTGTAGACCTTTTAGCTACTATTTGGAACCAGAAGGGAAGTCAATGAGTGTGTATAGTAAGTTAGTGTTTAAGGACTGTTGGGACGAATATATGTTCAGTAGGTAAAATAAGGACTTCTGTACAGCCATAATACGTAAAAATATAATAATAATTAAAACCTTTTGTAGACATTTTAGCTACTAATTGGAACCAGAAGGAAAGTCAATGAGTGACTTTTTTGACCTTTGGGCCAAAAATATTTTCAGTAGGTCAAATATGGACGGCTGTACAGCCATAATATGTAAAAAAATAAAATAAAATAAAATAAAAATAAAAAAAAATAAAACCTTTTTGTGGAACTTTTGGCTAGCAATTGGATTCAGAAGGGAAGTCAACGATTGTGTATGTATAGTAAGTTAGTGTTCAAGGACTCTTGGGCCAAAATTATGTGCAGTAAGTTAAATGGACTTTGTACAGCCAAAATATGTAAAAAAAAAATTGGATTCAGATTGAATTTTTTTTTTTAATTTAAACCTTTTGTAGACCTTTTAGCTACTAATTGGAACCAGAAGGAAAGTCAATGAGTGACTTTTTGACCTTTGGGAAAAAAATGTGTTCAGTAGGTCAAATATGGACTTCTTGTACAGACATAATATGTAAAAAAATAAATAAATAAATAATAATAATCCAAACCTTTTTTAGACCTGTAAGCTACTTATTGGAACCAGAAGGAAAGTCAATGAGTGACTTTTTGAGCTTTGGAAAAAAAAATTGTTCAGCAGGTCAAATATGGACTTCTTTTACAGCCATAATATGTAAAAAAAAAAAAAAAAAAAAAAAAAAAAATTCCAAACCTTTTTTAGACCTGTAAGCTACTTATTGGAATCAGAAGGGACATCAATGAGTGACTTTTTGACCTTTGGGACAAAAATTTGTTCAGTAGGTCAAATATGGACTTCTTGTACAGACATAATATGTAAAAAAAAAAAAAAATAAATAATAATAATAATCCTAACCTTTTTTAGACCTGTAAGCTACTTATTGGAATCAGAAGGGAAGTCAATGAGTGTGTATAGTAAGTTAGTGTTTAAGGACTGTTGGGACGAATATATGTTCAGTAGGTGAAATAAGGACTTCTGTACAGCCATAATACGTAAAAAAAAAAAAAAAAATTAAAACCTTTGTAGACCTTTCAGCTACTAATTGGCACCAGAAGGAAAGTCAATGAGTGACTTTTTGACCTTTGGGACAAAAATTTGTTCAGTAGGTCAAATATGGACTTCTTGTACAGCCATAATATGTAAAAAAAAAAAAAAAAAAAAATAATAATAATCCAAACCTTTTTTAGACCTGTAAGCTACTTATTGGAATCAGAAGGGAAGTCAATGAGTGTGTATAGTAAGTTAGTGTTTAAGGACTGTTGGGACGAATATATGTTCAGTAGGTAAAATAAGGACTTCTGTACAGCCATAATACGTAAAAAAAAAAAAAAAATTTAAACCTTTTGTAGACCTGTCAGCTACTAATTGGCACCAGAAGGAAAGTCAATGAGTGACTTTTTGACCTTTGGGCCAAGAATACGTTCAGAAGACCAAATATGGACTTCTGTACAGCCATAATATGTAAAATAAAAATAATAATTAAACCTTTTGTAGACATTTAAGCTACTTATTGGATTCAGAAGGGAAGTAAATGAGTGACCTTTTTTCACCTTTGGGCCAAACATTTTTTAAGTAGGTCAAAAATAGACTTCTGTACAGCCATTAAATGTAAAAAATTAAAATTAAAATTAAAACCTTTTGTAGACCTTTTAGCTACTATTTGGAACCAGAAGGGAAGTCAATGAGTGTGTATAGTAAGTTAGTGTTTAAGGACTGTTGGGACGAATATATGTTCAGTAGGTAAAATAAGGACTTCTGTACAGCCATAATACGTAAAAAAATAATAATAATAATTAAAACCTTTTGTAGACCTTTTAGCTACTAATTGGAACCAGAAGGAAAGTCAATGAGTGACTTTTTTGACCTTTGGGCCAAAAAAATATTTTCAGTAGGTCAAATATGGACGTCTGTACAGCCATAATATGTAAAAAAATAAAATAAAATAAAATAAAAAAATAAAAAAATAAAACCTTTTTGTGGAACTTTTGGCTAGCAATTGGATTCAGAAGGGAAGTCAACGAGTGTGTATGTATAGTAAGTTAGTGTTCAAGGACTCTTGGGCCAAAATTATGTGCACTAAGTTAAATGGACTTTGTACAGCCATAATATGTAAAAAAAAAAATTGGATTTAGATTTTTTTTTTTTTTTTTTATTTAAACCTTTTGTAGACCTTTTAGCTACTAATTGGAACCAGAAGGAAAGTCAATGAGTGACTTTTTGACCTTTGGGAAAAAAATGTGTTCAGTAGGTCAAATATGGACTTCTTGTACAGACATAATATGTAAAAAAAAAAAATAATAATAATAATAATCCAAACCTTTTTTAGACCTGTAAGCTACTTATTGGAACCAGAAGGAAAGTCAATGAGTGACTTTTTGACCTTTGGGAAAAAAAATTGTTCAGTAGGTCAAATAATGGACTTCTTGTACAGCCATAATATGTAAAAAAATAAATAAATAAAAGATAAAAAATAAAAATAAAAAATCCAAACCTATTTTAGACCTGTAAGCCACTTATCGGAACCAGAAGGAAAGTCAATGAGTGACTTTTTGAGCTTTGGAAAAAAAAATTGTTCATCAGGTCAAATATGGACTTCTTGTACAGCCATAATATGTAAAAAAAAAAAAAAAAAAAAAAAAAATCCAAACCTTTTTTAGACCTGTAAGCTACTTATTGGAATCAGAAGTGACATCAATGAGTGACTCTTTGACCTTTGGGACAAAAATTTGTTCAGAAGGTCAAATATGGACTTCTTGTACAGACATAATATGTAAAAAATAAAATAAAAAAAAAAATAATAATCCTAACCTTTTTTAGACCTGTAAGCTACTTATTGGAATCAGAAGGGAAGTCAATGAGTGTGTATAGTAAGTTAGTGTTTAAGGACTGTTGGGACGAATATATGTTCAGTAGGTAAAATAAGGACTTCTGTACAGCCAAAATACGTAAAAAAAAAAAAAAAATTAAAACCTTTTGTAGACCTTTCAGCTACTAATTGGCACCATAAGGAAAGTCAATGAGTGACTTTTTGACCTTTGGGACAAAAATTTGTTCAGTAGGTCAAATATGGACTTCTTGTACAGCCATAATATACAAAAAAAAATAAAAAATAATAATAATAATCCAAACCTTTTTTAGACCTGTAAGCTACTTATTGGAATCAGAAGGGAAGTCAATGAGTGTGTATAGTAAGTTAGTGTTTAAGGACTGTTGGGACGAATATATGTTCAGTAGGTAAAATAAGGACTTCTGTAAAGCCATAATACGTAAAAAAAAAAAAAAAATTTAAACCTTTTGTAGACCTTTCAGCTACTAATTGGCACCAGAAGGAAAGTCAATGAGTGACTTTTTGACCTTTGGGACAAAAATTTATTCGGTAGGTCAAATATGAACTTCTGTACAGCCATAATATGTAAAAACATTTTTTTAACCTTTTGTAGACCTTTTAGCTACTTATTGGAACCAGAAGGAAAGTCAATAAGTGAATTTTTGACCTTTGGGACAAAATTTTTTTCAGTAGGTCAAATATGGACTTCTGTACAGCCATAATATGTATAAAATAAAAAAAAAATAAAAAAAATTAAAAAAAAAACATTTAAACCTTTTGTAGACCTTTTAGCTACTAATTGGAACCAGAAGGAAAGTCAATGAGTGACTTTTTGACCTTTGGGAAAAAAAATTGTTCAGTAGGTCAAATATGGACTTCTGTACATTCATAATATGTAAAAAAAAAAAAAAGAAAAAAGAAAAAAAAAAGTAACCTTTTGTAGACCTTTTAGCTACTAATTAGAACCAGAAGGAAAATCAATGAGTGACTTTTTGATCTTTGGGAAAAAAAATTGTTCAGTAGGTCAAATATGGACTTCTTGTACAGCCATAATATGTATAAAAAAAATAAATAAAAAAATAAATAAAATGTAACCTTTTGTAGACCTTTTAGCTACTTATTGGAATCAGAAGGTACGTCAATGAGTGACTTTTTGACCTTTGGGTCAAAAATTTGTTCAGTAGGTCAAATATGGACTTTGTACAGCCATAATATGTAAAAAAAAAAAAAAAAAAAAAAAAAAAAAAAGTCAACCTTTTGTAGACCTTTTAGCTACTTATTGGAACCAGAAGGAGGTCAATAAGTGACTTTTTGACCTTTGGGACAAAAATTTGTTCAGTAGGTCAAATATGGACTTCTGTACAGCCATAAAATGTAAAAAAGAATTTTTTTAACCTTTTGTAGACCTTTTAGCTACGTATTGGAACCAGAAGGAAAGTCAATAAGTGACTTTTTGACCTTTGGGACAAGAATTTGTTCAGTAGGCCAAATATGGACTTCTGTACAGCCATAAAATGTAAAAAAAAAACAAAAAAAATTTAAACCTTTTGTAGACCTTTTAGCTACAAATTGGATTCAGAAGGGAAGTCAACGAGTGTGTATGTATAGTAAGTTAGTGTTCAAGGACTCTTGGGCCAAAAATATGTTCAGTAAGTTAAATGGACTTTGAACAGCCATATGTAAAAAAATTGGATTCAGATTGATTTTTTTTATTTTTATTTAAACCTTTTGTAGACCTTTTAGCTACTAATTGGAACCAGAAGGAAAGTCAATGAGTGACTTTTTGACCTTTGGGGAAAAAAATTGTTCAGTAGGTCAAATATGGACTTCTTGTACAGACATAATATGTAAAAAATAATAAAAAATAATAATAATAATCCAAACCTTTTTTAGACCTGTAAGCTACTTATTGGAACCAGAAGGAAAGTCAATGAGTGACTTTTTGATCTTTGGAAAAAAAAAATTTTCAGTAGGTCAAATAATGGACTTCTTGTACAACCATAATATGTAAAAAAATTAATAAATAAAAGATAAAAAATAAAAATAAAAAATCCAAACCTTTTTTAGACCTGTAAGCCACTTATTGGAACCAGAAGGAAAGTCAATGAGTGACTTTTTGAGCTGTGGAAAAAAATTTGTTCAGGAGGTCAAATATGGACTTCTTGTACAGCCATAATATGTAAAAAAAAAAAAAAAAAAAAAAAATCCAAACCTTTTTTAGACCTGTAAGCTACTTATTGGAATCAGAAGGGACATCAATGAGTGACTTTTTGACCTTTGGGACAAAAATTTGTTCAGTAGGTCAAATATGGACTTCTTGTACAGACATAATATGTAAAAAAAAAAAAAAAAATAATAATAATAATAATCCGAACCTTTTGTAGACCTTTTAGCTACTTATTGGAACCAGAAGGAAAGTCAATGAGTGACTTTTTGACCTTTGGAAAAAAAAATTGTTCAGTAGGTCAAATATGGACTTCTTGTACAGCCATAATATGTAAAAAAAAATTAAAAAAAAAAAAAAAAAAAAAAAAAATTCAAACCTTTTTTAGACCTGTAAGCTACTTATTGGAACCAGAAGGAAAGTCAATGAGTTACTTTTTGAGCTTTGGAAAAAAAATTTGTTCAGTAGGTCAAATATGGACTTCTTGTACAGCCATAATATGTAAAAAAAAAAAAAAAAAAAAAAAAAAAAATTTAACCTTTTGTAGACCTTTTAGCTACTAATTGAAACTTGAAGGAAAGTGAATGAGTGACTTTTTGACCTTTGGGACAAAAAATTGTTCAGTAGGTCAAATATGGACTTCTTGGACAGCCATAATATGTCAAACATTTTTGTGGGAATGTTGGCTAGTAAAGAGAATAAGAAGGGAAGTCAATGAGTATGTATAGTAAATTAGTGTTTAAGGACTCTTAGGCCTAAAACATGTTCTTTAGGTCAAATATGGACTTCTGTACTGCCAAAACATGTATAAAAAATGTGGACCTTTTAACTACTAATTGGAATCAGAATGGAAGTTAATGAGTATGTATAGTGAATTAGTGTGTTTGGACTCTTAGTGCAAAAACATGTTCAGCAGGTCAAATATGGACTTCTTGTACAGCCATAATATGTAAAAAAAAAAAAAAAAAAAAAAAAAAAATTCCAAACCTTTTTTAGACCTGTAAGCTACTTATTGGAATCAGAAAGTAAGTCAATGAGTGTCTTTTTGACCTTTGGGACAAAAATGTGTTCAGTAGGTCAAATATGGACTTCTTTGTACAGCCATAATATGTAAAAAAAAAAAAAAAAAAAAACATTTTTTTCCTTTTGTAGACCTTTTAGCTACTAATTGGAACCAGAAGGAAAGTCAATGAGTGACTTTTTGCCCTTTGGGAAAAAAACATGTTCAGTAGGTCAAATATGGACTACTTGTACAGCCATAATATGTAAAAAAAAAAAAAAAAAAAATAATAATAATCCAAACCTTTTTTAGACCTGTATTCTACTTATTGGAATCAGAAGGGAAGTCAATGAGTGTCTTTTTGACCTTTGGGACAAAAATTTGTTCAGTAGGTCAAATATGGACTTTGTACAGCCATAATATGTAAAAAAAAAAAAAAAAAAACATAAGGAAAGTCAATGAGTGAATTTTTTACCTTTGGGGAAAAAAAATGTTCAGTAGGTCAAATATGGACTTCTGTATAGCCATAATATGTAAAAAAAAAAAAAAAAAAAAAAAAAAATTTAAAATAAAATTGTTGACCTTTTGTAGACCTTTTAGCTACTATTTGGAACCAGAAGGAAAGTCAATGAGTGACTTTTGACCTTTGGAAAAAAAATTTGTTCAGTAGGTCAAATATGGACTTCTTGTACAGCCATAATATGTAAAAAAAAAAAAAAAAAAAAAAAATGTTTTACCTTTTGTAGACCTTTTAGCTACTTATTGGAACCAGAAGGAAAGTCAATGAGTGACTTTTTGACCTTTGGAAAAAAAATTTGTTCAGTAGGTCAAATATGGACTTCTTGTACAGCCATAATATGTAAAAAAAAAAAAAAAAAAAAAAATCCAAACCTTTTTTAGACCTGTAAGCTACTTATTGGAACCAGAAGGAAAGTCAATGAGTGACTTTTTGACCTTTGGGACAAAAATTTGTTCAGTAGGTCAAATATGGACTTTGTACAGCCATAATCTGTAAAAAAAAAAAAAAAAAAAATGGAACCTTTTGTAGACCTTTTAGCTACTTATTGGTACCAGAAGGAAAGTCAATTGGTGACTTTTTGACCTTTGGGACAAAAATGTAATCAGTTGGTCAAATATGGACTTCTGTACAGCCCTAATATGTAAAAAAAAAAAAAAATTCAAACCTTTTGTAGACCTTTTAGCTACTTATTGGTACCAGAAGGAAAGTCAATGAGTGACTTTTTGACCTTTGGAAAAAAAAATAGTTCAGTAGGTCAAAAATGGACTTCTTGTACAGCCATAATATGTAAAATAAAATAAAAAAATAAAAAAATAATCCAAACATTTTTTAGACCTGCAAGCTACTTATTGGAATCAGAAGGGAAGTCAATGAGTGAGTTTTTGACCTTTGGGACAAAAATTTGTTCAGTAGGTCAAATATGGACTTTGTACAGCCATAATATGTAAAAAAAAAAAAAAAAAAAAAAAAAATCCAAACCTTTTTTAGACCTGTAAGCTACTTATTGGAGTCAGAAAGTAAGTCAATGAGTGACTTTTTGACCTTAGGGACAACAAATTGTTCAGTAGGTCAAATATGGACTTCTTGTACAGCCATAATATGTCAAACGTTTTTGTGGGAATGTTGGCTAGTAAAGAGAATAAGAAGGGAAGTCAATGAGTATGTATAGTAAATTAGTGTTTAAGGACTCTTAGGCCTAAAACATGTTCTTTAGGTCAAATATGGACTTCTGTACAGCCAAAACATGTATAAAAAATGTGGACATTTTAACTACTAATTGGAATCAGAATGGAAGTTAATGAGTATGTATAGTGAATTAGTGTGTTTGGACTCTTAGTGCAAAAACATGTTCAGCAGGTCAAATATGGACTTCTTGTACAGCCATAATATGTAAAAAAAATAAATAAATAAAAATTTCAAACCTTTTTTAGACCTGTATTCTACTTATTGGAATCAGAAGGGAAGTCAATGAGTGTCTTTTTGACCTTTGGGACAAAAATTTGTTCAGTAGGTCAAATATGGACTTTGTACAGCCATAATCTGTAAAAAAAAAAAAAAAAAAACCTTTGGGACAAAAATGTAATCAGTTGGTCAAATATGGACTTCTGTACAGCCCTAATATGTAAAAAAAAAAAAAAAATTCCAACCTTTTGTAGACCTTTTAGCTACTAATTGGAACCAGAAGGAAAGTCAATGAGTGACTTTTTGACCTTTGGAAAAAAATGTGTTCAGTAGGTCAAATATGGACTTCTTGTACAGCCATAATATGTAAAAAAAAAAAAAAAAATCCAAACCTTTTTTAGACCTGTAAGCTACTTATTGGAATCAGAAAGTAAGTCAATGAGTGTGTTTTTGACCTTTGGGACAAAAATTTGTTCAGTAGGTCAAATATGGACTTTGTACAGCCATAATATGTAAAAAAAAAAAAAAAGAGAAGGAAAGTCAATGAGTGACTTTTTGACCTTTTGGAAAAAAATGTGTTCAGTAGGTCAAATATGGACTTCTGTATAGCCATAATATGTAAAAAAATAAAAAATATAATAAAAAAAAATTGTTGACCTTTTGTAGACCTTTTAGCTACTATTTGGAACCAGAAGGAAAGTCAATGAGTGACTTTTTGACCTTTGGGACAAAAATTTGTTCAGTAGGTCAAATATGGACTTTGTACAGCCATAATCTGTAAAAAAAAAAAAAAAAAAAATGGAACCTTTTGTAGACCTTTTAGCTACTTATTGGTACCAGAAGGAAAGTCAATTGGTGACTTTTTGACCTTTGGGACAAAAATGTAATCAGTTGGTCAAATATGGACTTCTGTACAGCCCTAATATGTAAAAAAAAAAAAAAATTCAAACCTTTTGTAGACCTTTTAGCTACTTATTGGTACCAGAAGGAAAGTCAATGAGTGACTTTTTGACCTTTGGAAAAAAAAATAGTTCAGTAGGTCAAAAATGGACTTCTTGTACAGCCATAATATGTAAAATAAAATAAAAAAATAAAAAAATAATCCAAACATTTTTTAGACCTGCAAGCTACTTATTGGAATCAGAAGGGAAGTCAATGAGTGAGTTTTTGACCTTTGGGACAAAAATTTGTTCAGTAGGTCAAATATGGACTTTGTACAGCCATAATATGTAAAAAAAAAAAAAAAACAAAAAAAAATCCAAACCTTTTTTAGACCTGTAAGCTACTTATTGGAGTCAGAAAGTAAGTCAATGAGTGACTTTTTGACCTTAGGGACAACAAATTGTTCAGTAGGTCAAATATGGACTTCTTGTACAGCCATAATATGTCAAACGTTTTTGTGGGAATGTTGGCTAGTAAAGAGAATAAGAAGGGAAGTCAATGAGTATGTATAGTAAATTAGTGTTTAAGGACTCTTAGGCCTAAAACATGTTCTTTAGGTCAAATATGGACTTCTGTACAGCCAAAACATGTATAAAAAATGTGGACATTTTAACTACTAATTGGAATCAGAATGGAAGTTAATGAGTATGTATAGTGAATTAGTGTGTTTGGACTCTTAGTGCAAAAACATGTTCAGCAGGTCAAATATGGACTTCTTGTACAGCCATAATATGTAAAAAAAATAAATAAATAAAAATTTCAAACCTTTTTTAGACCTGTATTCTACTTATTGGAATCAGAAGGGAAGTCAATGAGTGTCTTTTTGACCTTTGGGACAAAAATTTGTTCAGTAGGTCAAATATGGACTTTGTACAGCCATAATCTGTAAAAAAAAAAAAAAAAAAACCTTTGGGACAAAAATGTAATCAGTTGGTCAAATATGGACTTCTGTACAGCCCTAATATGTAAAAAAAAAAAAAAAATTCCAACCTTTTGTAGACCTTTTAGCTACTAATTGGAACCAGAAGGAAAGTCAATGAGTGACTTTTTGACCTTTGGAAAAAAATGTGTTCAGTAGGTCAAATATGGACTTCTTGTACAGCCATAATATGTAAAAAAAAAAAAAAAAATCCAAACCTTTTTTAGACCTGTAAGCTACTTATTGGAATCAGAAAGTAAGTCAATGAGTGTGTTTTTGACCTTTGGGACAAAAATTTGTTCAGTAGGTCAAATATGGACTTTGTACAGCCATAATATGTAAAAAAAAAAAAAAAGAGAAGGAAAGTCAATGAGTGACTTTTTGACCTTTTGGAAAAAAATGTGTTCAGTAGGTCAAATATGGACTTCTGTATAGCCATAATATGTAAAAAAATAAAAAATATAATAAAAAAAAATTGTTGACCTTTTGTAGACCTTTTAGCTACTATTTGGAACCAGAAGGAAAGTCAATGAGTGACTTTTTGACCTTTGGGAAAAAAATTTGTTCAGTAGGTCAAATATGGACATCTGTACAGCCATTTCATGTAAAAAAAAAAATTATAATGTAAAGAAATTAAAACCTTTTTGTGGAACATTTGGCTACGAATTGGATTCAGAAGGGAAGTCAAAGAGTGTGCATGTATAGTAAGTTAGTGTTCAAGGACTCTTGGGCAAAAATATATTAAATATGGACTTCTTGTACAGCCATAATATGTAAAAAAAAAAAAAATAAATAAAAAAAAAATGTTAACCTTTTGTAGACCTTTTAGCTACTTATTGGTACCAGAAGGAAAGTCAATGAGTGACTTTTTGACCTTTGGGACAAAAGTGTATTCGGTAGGTCAAATATTGACTTCTGTACAGCCATAATATGTAAAAAAAAAAAAATTAATAATTAAACCTTTTGTAGACCTTTTAGCTACTAATTGGAACCAGAAGGAAAGTTAATGAGTGACTTTTTGACCTTTGGGACGAAAATGTATTCAGTAGGAAAAATATAAATCTCTGTACAGCCATAACTTAAAATACATACAAAATGAAATAAAATAAAACCTTTAAAAACTTTTTGTGGAACTTTTTTTCTAGCAACCGGATTCTGAAGGGAAATCAACAAGTATATATAGTAAGTTAGTGTTTAAGGACTGTTGGTACAAAAATATGTTTAGTGGTTCAAATATGGACTTCTGTACAGCCAAAACATGTAAATAAAAAAATAAAAATTGTTGACCTTTTAGCTACTGATTGGAATTAGGAGTTATGGCTTCTCTATGGCTTAATGTAAAATACGGACTCAATGAGTATGTATAGCAACTTAATATTTAAGGACTCTTTGGTCAAAAATATGTTCAAAATAATTAAGTTGTGCATTACAGGATAACATATGTTTTGTTTCAGTGCGTTTCAATAAATTGTTTTATACAGGGATGACATATTTTGCACCATCTAACAATGCTTTGCGTATTAAGGAGATAACACCTCATGTTAACTTTTGCAGTACATACAAGAATAAGCTTGTTCTGTTTGTGTATTGAAAAGAGAACACACCAAACGTGTTGTTGCCGTGCATTGCATGCAATAACTAACTTATGTATTAAATAGATAAAAAACATATTTGCTTTTGCATTGCATTGCACGAACTAATGCTTCGAAGAGATTAGTGCTTTTGCATTTAAGAGAAAAGTGGTTTTGCATCGCAATGCAAACAAAACGCATTGTGCATTGAAGAGAGTAGTGCTTTTCCGTTGCACTGCATACAATAACTCGGTGTGCATTGAAGAGACAAATGATTTTGCATTGCAATGCACACAAAACACATTGTGCATTGAATAGATTAGTGCGTTTGCATTGCATAGCATTAAAAGAAACTTGTGAATTGACGAGAATAGTGCTTTTGCATTGCAATGCATACGAAACTCATTGTGCATTGAAGAGACAAGTGATTTTGTATTGCATTGCATTCAAACACTCGGTGTGCATTGAAGAGAATATTGGTTTTGCATTGCAATGCATACAAAACATATTGTGCATGGAAGAGACAAGTGATTTTGCATTGCAACGCATTAAAAAAAAACTTGTGCATTGACCAGATTAGTGCTTTTGCATTTCAATGCATACAATACTTTTTTTGCATTGAAGAGACAAGTGATTTTGCATTGCATCGCATTAAAAAAAGACTTGTGCATTGACGAGATTAGTGCTTTTGCATTGCATTGCATATAAGAACTTTTTGTGCATTGAAGAGACCAGTGAATTTGCATTGCATTCAAGAACTCGGTGTGCATTTAAGAGAATAGTG
Organism: Gobio gobio; assembly: GCF_949357685.1. Classification (NCBI taxonomy): domain Eukaryota; kingdom Metazoa; phylum Chordata; class Actinopteri; order Cypriniformes; family Gobionidae; genus Gobio; species Gobio gobio. The sequence goes on along the minus strand of NW_027645582.1, from coordinate 589,016 downwards.
CTTTAGCATTGCAATGCATACTAAACTCATTGTGCATTGAAGAGACAAGTGATTTTGCATTGCATCGCTTAAAAAAACAGTTGTCCATTGACGAGATTAGTAATTTTGCATTGCAATACATACAAGACTCGGTGTGCATTGAACAGATTAGTGCTTTTGCATTGCATTGCATTAAAAAAAAACTTGTGCATTGACGAGATTAGTGCTTTTGCATTGCATATAAGAACTTTTTGTGCATTGAAGAGACAAGTGATTTTGCATTGCATCGCATTAAAAAAGACTTCTGCATTGAAGATGTTAGTGCTTTTGCATTGCATATAAGAACTTTTTGTGCATTGAAGAGACAAGTGATTTTGCATTTCATTCAAGAACTCGCTTTTGCATTGCAATGCATACTAAACTCATTGTGCATTGAAGAGACAAGATATTTTGCATTGCATCACATTAAAAAACACTTGTGCATTGACGAGATTAGTAATTTTGCATTGCAATACATACAAGACTCGGTGTGCATTGAACAGATTAGTGCTTTTGCATTGCATTGTATTAAAAAAACTTGTGCATTGACGAGATTAGTGCTTACATTGCATATAAGAACTTTTTGTGCATTGAAGAGACAAGTGATTTTGCATTGCAATGCACACAAAACACATTGTGCATTGAATAGATTAGTGCTTTTGCATTGCATTGCATTAAAAAAAACTTGTGCTTTGACGAGATTAGTGCTTTTGCATTGCATATAAGAACTTTGTGTGCATTGAAGAGACGAGTGATTTTGCATTGCATCGCATTAAAAAAAGACTTGTGCATTGAAGATGTTAGTGCTTTTGCATTGCATTGCATATAAGAACTTTTTGTGCATTGAAGAGACAAGTGATTTTGCATTGCATTCAAGAACTCGCTTTTGCCTTGCAATGCACACAAAACACATTGTGCATTGAATAGATTAGTGCTTTTGCATTGCATATAAGAACTTTTTGTGCATTGAAGAGACAAGTGATTTTGCACTGCATCGCATTAAAAAAGACTTGTGCATTGAAGATGTTAGTGCTTTTGCATTGCATTGCATATAAGAACTTTTTGTGCATTGAAGAGACAAGTGATTTTGCATTGCATCGCATTAAAAAAGACTTGTGCATTGACGAGATTAGTGCTTACATTGCATATAAGAACTTTTTGTGCATTGAAGAGACAAGTGATTTTGCATTGCAATGCACACAAAACACATTGTGCATTGAATAGATTAGTGCTTTTGCATTGCATCGCATTAAAAAAAGACTTGTGCATTGACGAGATTAGTGCTTTTGCATTGCATTGCATATAAGAACTTTTTGTGCATTGAAGAGACCAGTGAATTTGCATTGCATTCAAGAACTCGGTGTGCATTTAAGAGAATAGTGCTTTAGCATTGCAATGCATACTAAACTCATTGTGCATTGAAGAGACAAGTGATTTTGCATTGCATCGCTTAAAAAAACAGTTGTCCATTGACGAGATTAGTAATTTTGCATTGCAATACATACAAGACTCGGTGTGCATTGAACAGATTAGTGCTTTTGCATTGCATTGCATTAAAAAAAACTTGTGCATTGACGAGATTAGTGCTTTTGCATTGCATATAAGAACTTTTTGTGCATTGAAGAGACAAGTGATTTTGCATTGCATCGCATTAAAAAAGACTTCTGCATTGAAGATGTTAGTGCTTTTGCATTGCATATAAGAACTTTTTGTGCATTGAAGAGACAAGTGATTTTGCATTTCATTCAAGAACTCGCTTTTGCATTGCAATGCATACTAAACTCATTGTGCATTGAAGAGACAAGATATTTTGCATTGCATCACATTAAAAAACACTTGTGCATTGACGAGATTAGTAATTTTGCATTGCAATACATACAAGACTCGGTGTGCATTGAACAGATTAGTGCTTTTGCATTGCATTGTATTAAAAAAACTTGTGCATTGACGAGATTAGTGCTTACATTGCATATAAGAACTTTTTGTGCATTGAAGAGACAAGTGATTTTGCATTGCAATGCACACAAAACACATTGTGCATTGAATAGATTAGTGCTTTTGCATTGCATTGCATTAAAAAAAAACTTGTGCTTTGACGAGATTAGTGCTTTTGCATTGCATATAAGAACTTTGTGTGCATTGAAGAGACGAGTGATTTTGCATTGCATCGCATTAAAAAAAGACTTGTGCATTGAAGATGTTAGTGCTTTTGCATTGCATTGCATATAAGAACTTTTTGTGCATTGAAGAGACAAGTGATTTTGCATTGCATTCAAGAACTCGCTTTTGCCTTGCAATGCACACAAAACACATTGTGCATTGAATAGATTAGTGCTTTTGCATTGCATATAAGAACTTTTTGTGCATTGAAGAGACAAGTGATTTTGCACTGCATCGCATTAAAAAAGACTTGTGCATTGAAGATGTTAGTGCTTTTGCATTGCATTGCATATAAGAACTTTTTGTGCATTGAAGAGACAAGTGATTTTGCATTGCATCGCATTAAAAAAGACTTGTGCATTGACGAGATTAGTGCTTACATTGCATATAAGAACTTTTTGTGCATTGAAGAGACAAGTGATTTTGCATTGCAATGCACACAAAACACATTGTGCATTGAATAGATTACTGCTTTTGCATTGCATTGCATTAAAAAAAACTTGTGCTTTGACGAGATTAGTGCTTTTGCATTGCATATAAGAACTTTGTGTGCATTGAAGAGACGAGTGATTTTGCATTGCATCGCATTAAAAAAGACTTGTGCATTGAAGATGTTAGTGCTTTTGCATTGCATTGCATATAAGAACTTTTTGTGCATTGAAGAGACAAGTGATTTTGCATTGCATTCAAGAACTCGCTTTTGCCTTGCAATGCATACTAAACTCATTGTGCATTGAAGAGACAAGAGATTTTGCATTGCATCGCATTAAAAAACACTTGTGCATTGACGAGATTAGTAATTTTGCATTGCAATGCATACAATACTCGGTGTGCATTGAACAGATTAGTGCTTTTGCATTGCATTGCATTTAAAAAAAACTTGTGCATTGACGAGATTAGTGCTTTTCTATTACATTGCATATAAGAACTTTTTGTGCATTGAAGAGACAAGTGATTTTGCATTGCAATGCACACAAAACACATTGTGCATTGAATAGATTAGTGCTTTTGCATTGCATATAAGAACTTTTTGTGCATTGAAGAGACAAGTGATTTTGCACTGCATCGCATTAAAAAAGACTTGTGCATTGAAGATGTTAGTGCTTTTGCATTGCATTGCATATAAGAACTTTTTGTGCATTGAAGAGACAAGTGATTTTGCATTGCATCGCATTAAAAAAGACTTGTGCATTGACGAGATTAGTACTTTTGCATTGCAATGCATACAAGACTCGGTGTGCATTGAACAGATTAGTGCTTTTGCATTGCAATGCATACTATACTCAAAAAAAAAAATTCCAAACCTTTTGTAGACCTTTTAGCTACTTATTGGAACCAGAAGGAAAGTCAATGGTTGACTTTTTGACGTTTGGAAAAAAATATGTTCAGTAGGTCAAATATGGACTTCTTGTACAGCCATAATATGTCAAACATTTTTGTGGGAATTTAGGCTAGTAAAGGGAATAAGAAGGGAAGTCAATGAGTATGTATAGTAAATTAGTGTTTAAGGACTCTTAGGCCTAAAACATGTTCTTTATGTCAAATATGGACTTCTGTACAGCCAAAACATGTATTAAAAAAATGTGGACCTTTTAACTACTAATTGGAATCAGAATGGAAGTCAATGAGTATGTATAGTGAAAGAAATTAAAACCTTTTTGTGGAACTTTTGGCTAGCAATTGGATTCAGAAGGGAAGTCAAAGAGTGTGTATGTATAGTAAGTTAGTGTTCAAGGACTCTTGGGCAAAAATATGTTCAGTAAGTAAAATATGGACTTCTTGTACAGCCATAATATGTAAAAAAAAAAAAAAAAAAAAGTAACCTTTTGTAGACCTTTTAGCTATTTATTGGAACCAGAAGGAAAGTCAATGAGTGACTTTTTGACCTTTGGAAAAAAAAATTGTTCAGTAGGTCTAATATGGACTTCTTGTACAGCCATAATGTGCAACAAAAAAAATAAATAAATAAAAAAATAAATAAATCCAAACCTTTTTTAGATCTGGAAGCTACTTATTGGAATCAGAAGGGAAGTCAATGAGTGACTTTTTGACCTTTGGGACAAAAATTTGTTCAGTAGGTCAAATATGGACTTTGTACAGCCATAATATGTAAAAAAAAAAAAAAAAAAAAAATGTAAACCTTTTGTAGACCTTTTAGCTACTTATTGGAATCAGAAGGAAAGTCAATAGGTGACTTTTTGACCTTTGGGACAAAAATGTGTTCAGTAGGTCAAATATGGACTTCTGTACGGCCATAATATGTAAAAAAAAAAAAAAAAAAAAAAAATTGCCTTTTGTAGACCTTTTAGCTACTTATTGGAACCAGAAGGAAAGTCAATAAGTGACTTTTTGACCTTTGGGACAAAATTTTTTTCAGTAGGTCACACATGGACTTTCTACAGCTATAATATGTAAAAAAAATAATAATAATAATAAAAAAGAAATGTTAACCTTTTGTAGACCTTTTAGCTACTTATTGGATGCAGAAGGAAAGTTAATGAGTGACTTTTTGACCTTTGGAAAAAAAAAATTGTTCAGTAGGTCAAATATGGACTTCTTGTACAGCCATAATATGTAAAGAAAAAAAACAAACAAAAAAAAACAAACCTTTTTTAGACCTTTAAGCTACTTATTGGAATCAAAAGGGAAGTCAATGAGTGACTTTTTGACCTTTGGGACAAAAATTTGCTCAGTAGGTCAAATATGGACTTTGTACAGCCAAAATAGGTAAAAAAAAAAAAAAAAATTACCTTTGTAGACCCTTTAGCTACTTATTGGAACCAGAAGGAAAGTCAATGAGTGACTTTTTGGCCTTTGGAAAAAAAATGTGTTAAGTAGGTCAAATATGGACTTTTTGTACAGCCATAATATGTAAAAAAAAATAAAAATAAAAAATTTAAACCTTTTGTAGACCTTTTAGCTACTTTTTTGGAACCAGAAGAAAAGTCAATAAGTGACTTTTTGACCTTTGGGAGAAAAATTTGTTCAGTAGGTCAAATATGGACTTCTTGTACAGCCATAATATGTAAAAAAAAAAAAAAAAAAAAAAAAATCCAAACCTTTTTTAGACCTGTAAGCTACTTATTGGATTCAGAAGGGAAGTCAATGAGTGACTTTTTGACCTTTGGGACAAAAATTTGTTCCGTAGGTCAAATATGGACTTTGTACAGCCATAATATGTAAAGAAAAAAAAAAGAAAAAAAATGTAACCTTATGTAGACCTTTTAGCTAATTATTGGAACCAGAAGGAAAGTCAATAAGTGACTTTTTGACCTTTGGGAAAAAAATTTGTTCAGTAGGTCAAATATGGACTTCTTGTACAGCCATAATATGTCAAACATTTTTGTGGGAATTTTGGCTAGTAAAGGGAATAAGAAGGGAAGTCATTGAGTATATATAGTAAATCAGTGTTTAAGGACTCTTAGGACTCTTTTTTTGGAGAAAAAAAATTGTTCCGTAGGTCAAATATGGACTTTTTGTACAGCGATAATATGTAGAAAAAAGAAAAAAAGAAAAAAAAATCCAAACCTTTTTTAGACCCTTAAGCTACTTATTGGAATCAGAAGGGAAGTCAATGAGTGACTTTTTGACCTTTGGGACAAAAATTTGTTCAGTAGGTCAAATATGGACTTTGTACAGCCATAATCTGTAAAAAAAAAAAAAAAAAAAATGGAACCTTTTGTAGACCTTTTAGCTACTTATTGGTACCAGAAGGAAAGTCAATTGGTGACTTTTTGACCTTTGGGACAAAAATGTAATCAGTTGGTCAAATATGGACTTCTGTACAGCCCTAATATGTAAAAAAAAAAAAAAAAATTCAAACCTTTTGTAGACCTTTTAGCTACTTATTGGTACCAGAAGGAAAGTCAATGAGTGACTTTTTGACCTTTGGAAAAAAAAATAGTTCAGTAGGTCAAAAATGGACTTCTTGTACAGCCATAATATGTAAAAAAAATAAATAAAAAAAAATTCCAAACCTTTTTTAGACCTGTATTCTACTTATTGGAATCAGAAGGGAAGTCAATGAGTGTCTTTTTGACCTTTGGGACAAAAATTTGTTCAGTAGGTCAAATATGGACTTTGTACAGCCATAATCTGTAAAAAAAAAAAAAAAAAAAATGGAACCTTTTGTAGACCTTTTAGCTACTTATTGGTACCAGAAGGAAAGTCAATTAGTGACTTTTTGACCATTGGGACAAAAATGTAATCAGTTGGTCAAATATGGACTTCTGTACAGCCCTAATATGTAAAAAAAAAAAAAAATTCAAACCTTTTGTAGACCTTTTAGCTACTTATTGGAACCAGAAGGAAAGTCAATGAGTGACTTTTTGACCTTTGGGAAAAAAATGTGTTCAGTAGGTCAAATATGGACTTCTGTATAGCCATAATATGTAAAAAAAAAAAAAAAAAAAAAAAAAAAAAAAACCATTTAAACCTTTTGTAGACCTTTTAGCTACTAATTGGAACCAGAAGGAAAGTCAATGAGTGACCTTTTAGCTACTTATTGGTACCAGAAGGAAAGTCAATTAGTGACTTTTTGACCTTTGGGACAAAAATTTGTTCAGTAGTTCAAATATGGACTTTGTACAGCTATAATATGTAAAAAAAAAAAAAAAAAAAAAAAAAAAAAAAATGTTAACCTTTTGTAGACCTTTTAGCTACTATTTGGAACCAGAAGGAAAGTCAATGAGTGACTTTTTGACCTTTTGGAAAAAAATGTGTTCAGTAGGTCAAATATGGACTTCTGTATAGCCATAATATGTAAAAAAAAAAAAAAAAAATTAAAATAAAATTGTTGACCTTTTGTAGACCTTTTAGCTACTTATTGGTACCAGAAGGAAAGTCAATGAGTGACTTTTTGACCTTTGGGAAAAAAATGTGTTCAGTAGGTCAAATATGGACTTCTGTATAGCCATAATATGTAAAAAAAAAAAAAAAAAAAAGAAAAATGTTTTACCTTTTGTAGACCTTTTAGCTACTTATTGGAACCAGAAGGAAAGTCAATGAGTGACTTTTTGACCTTTGGAAAAAAAATGTGTTCAGTAGGTCAAATATGGACTTCTTGTACAGCCATAATATGTAAAAAAAAATAAAAATAAAAATAAAAAAAAAATCCAAACCTTTTTTAGACCTGTAAGCTACTTATTGGAACCAGAAGGAAAGTCAATGAGTGACTTTTTGACCTTTGGGACAAAATTTTTTTCAGTAGGTCAAATATGGACTTTGTACAGCCATAATCTGTAAAAAAAAAAAAAAAATGGAACCTTTTGTAGACCTTTTAGCTACTTATTGGTACCAGAAGGAAAGTCAATTGGTGACTTTTTGACCTTTGGGACAAAAATGTAATCAGTTGGTCAAATATGGACTTCTGTACAGCCCTAATATGTAAAAAAAAAAAAAAAAATTCAAACCTTTTGTAGACCTTTTAGCTACTTATTGGTACCAGAAGGAAAGTCAATGAGTGACTTTTTGACCTTTGGAAAAAAAAATTGTTCAGTAGGTCAAAAATGGACTTCTTGTACAGCCATAATATGTAAAATAAAATAAAAAAATAAAAAAATAATCCAAACATTTTTTAGACCTGCAAGCTACTTATTGGAATCAGAAGGGAAGTCAATGAGTGAGTTTTTGACCTTTGGGACAAAAATTTGTTCAGTAGGTCAAATATGGACTTTGTACAGCCATAATATGTAAAAAAAAAAATAAAAAAAAAATCCAAACCTTTTTTAGACCTGTAAGCTACTTATTGGAGTCAGAAAGTAAGTCAATGAGTGACTTTTTGACCTTAGGGACAAAAAATTGTTCAGTAGGTCAAATATGGACTTCTTGTACAGCCATAATATGTCAAACGTTTTTGTGGGAATGTTGGCTAGTAAAGAGAATAAGAAGGGAAGTCAATGAGTATGTATAGTAAATTAGTGTTTCAGGACTCTTAGGCCTAAAACATGTTCTTTAGGTCAAATATGGACTTCTGTACAGCCAAAACATGTATAAAAAATGTGGACCTTTTAACTACTAATTGGAATCAGAATGGAAGTTAATGAGTATGTATAGTGAATTAGTGTGTTTGGACTCTTAGTGCAAAAACATGTTCAGCAGGTCAAATATGGACTTCTTGTACAGCCATAATATGTAAAAAAAAAAAAAAAAAAAAAAAAAATTCCAAACCTTTTTTAGACCTGTATTCTACTTATTGGAATCAGAAGGGAAGTCAATGAGTGTCTTTTTGACCTTTGGGACAAAAATGTGTTCAGTAGGTCAAATATGGACTTTGTACAGCTATAATATGTAAAAAAAAAAAAAAAAAAAAATGTAACCTTTTGTAGACCTTTTAGCTACTAATTGGAACCAGAAGGAAAGTCAATGAGTGACTTTTTGCCCTTTGGGAAAAAAACATGTTCAGTAGGTCAAATATGGACTTCTTGTACAGCCATAATATGTAAAAAAAAAAAAAAAAAAAAAAAAAAATTCCAAACCTTTTTTAGACCTGTATTCTACTTATTGGAATCAGAAGGGAAGTCAATGAGTGTCTTTTTGACCTTTGGGACAAAAATGTGTTCAGTAGGTCAAATATGGACTTTGTACAGCTATAATATGTAAAAAAAAAAAAAAAAAAAAAATGTAACCTTTTGTAGACCTTTTAGCTACTAATTGGAACCAGAAGGAAAGTCAATGAGTGACTTTTTGCCTTTTGGGAAAAAAACATGTTCAGTAGGTCAAATATGGACTTTGTACAGCTATAATATGTAAAAAAAAAAAAAAAAAAACAGAAGGAAAGTCAATGATTGACTTTTTGACCTTTGGGGGAAAAAAATGTTCAGTAGGTCAAATATGGACTTCTTGTACAGCCATAATATGTAAAAAAAAAAAAAAAAAAAAAAAAAATTTTTTAACCTTTTGTAGACCTTTTAGCTACTATTTGGAACCAGAAGGAAAGTCAATGAGTTACTTTTTGACCTTTTGGAAAAAAATGTGTTCAGTAGGTCAAATATGGACTTCTGTATAGCCATAATATGTAAAAAAAAAAAAAAAAATTAAAATAAAATTGTTGACCTTTTGTAGACCTTTTAGCTACTATTTGGAACCAGAAGGAAAGTCAATGAGTGACTTTTTGACCTTTGGGAAAAAAATATGTTCAGTAGGTCAAATATGGACTTCTGTACAGCCATTTCATGTAAAAAAAAATTATAATGTAAAGAAATTAAAACCTTTTTGTGGAACATTTGGCTAGCAATTGGATTCAGAAGGGAAGTCAAAGAGTATGTATGTATAGTAAGTTAGTATTCAAGGACTCTTTCTTCAAAAATATGTTCAGTATGTTAAATATGGACTTCTTGTACAGCCATAATATGTAAAAAAAAAAAAAAAAAAAAAAACATTTAAACCTTTTGTAGACCTTTTAGCTACTTATTGGAACCAGAAGGAAAGTCAATGAGTGACTTTTTGACCTTTGGGACAAAAATTTGTTCAGTAGGTCAAATATGGACTTTGTACAGCCATAACCTGTAAAAAAAAAAATGGAACCTTTTGTAGACCTTTTAGCTACTTATTGGTACCAGAAGGAAAGTCAATTAGTGACTTTTTGACCTTTGGGACAAAAATGTAATCAGTTGGTCAAATATGGACTTCTGTACAGCCCTAATATGTAAAAAAAAAAAAAAAAATTCCAACCTTTTGTAGACCTTTTAGCTACTAATTGGAACCAGAAGGAAAGTCAATGAGTGACTTTTTGACCTTTGGGAAAAAAATGTGTTCAGTAGGTCAAATATGGACTTCTGTATAGCCATAATATGTAAAAAAAAAAAAAAAAAAAAAAAAAAAAACTATTTAAACCTTTTGTAGACCTTTTAGCTACTAATTGGAACCAGAAGGAAAGTCAATGAGTGACTTTTTGACCTTTGGAAAAAAATGTGTTCAGTAGGTCAAATATGGACTTCTTGTACAGCCATAATGTGTAAAAAAAAAAAAAAAAAATCCAAACCTTTTTTAGACCTGTAAGCTACTTATTGGAACCAGAAGGAAAGTCAATGAGTGACTTTTTGACCTTTGGGACAAAAATTTGTTCAGTAGGTCAAATATGGACTTTGTACAGCCATAATATGTATAAAAAAAAAAAAAAAGAAAAAAAAAATGGAACCTTTTGTAGACCTTTTAGCTACTTATTGGTACCAGAAGGAAAGTCAACTAGTGACTTTTTGACCTTTGGGACAAAAATGTAATCCGTTGGTCAAATATGGACTTCTGTACAGCCCTAATATGTAAAAAAAAAAAAAAAATTCAAACCTTTTTTAGACCTTTTAGCTACTTATTGGTACCAGAAGGAAAGTCAATGAGTGACTTTTTGACCTTTGGGAAAAAAATGTGTTCAGTAGGTCAAATATGGACAGAAGTCCATATTTGACCTACTGAACACATTTTTTTCCCAAAGGTCAAAAAGCCATAGGTCCCAAAGGTCAAAAAGCCTTCTGTATAGCCATAATATGTAAAAAAAAAAAACAAAAAAAAAAAACAATTCAAACCTTTTGTAGACCTTTTAGCTACTAATTGGAACCAGAAGGAAAGTCAATGAGTGACTTTTTGACATTTGGGAAAAAAACATGTTTCGTAGGTCAAATATGGACTTCTTGTACAGCCATAATATGTCAAACATTTTTGTGGGAATGTTGGCTAGTAAAGAGAATAAAGAAGGGAAGTCAATGAGTATGTATAGTAAATTAGTGTTTAAGGACTCTTAGGCCTAAAACATGTTCTTTAGGTCAAATATGGACTTCTGTACTGCCAAAACATGTATAAAAAATGTGGACCTTTTAACTACTAATTGGAATCAGAATGGAAGTTAATGAGTATGTATAGTGAATTAGTGTGTTTGGACTCTTAGTGCAAAAACATGTTCAGCAGGTCAAATATGGACTTCTTGTACAGCCATAATATGTAAAAAAAAAAAAAAAAAAAATTCCATACCTTTTTTAGACCTGTAAGCTACTTATTGGAATCAGAAAGTAAGTCAATGAGTGTCTTTTTGACCTTTGGGACAAAAATGTGTTCAGTAGGTCAAATATGGACTTCTTTGTACAGCCATAATATGTAAAAAAAAAAAAAAAAAAACATTTTTTACCTTTTGCAGACCTTTTAGCTACTAATTGGAACCAGAAGGAAAGTCAATGAGTGACTTTTTGCCCTTTGGGAAAAAAACATGTTCAGTAGGTCAAATATGGACTACTTGTACAGCCATAATATGTAAAAAAAAAAAATAATAATAATAATAATCCAAACCTTTTTTAGACCTGTATTCTACTTATTGGAATCAGAAGGGAAGTCAATGAGTGTCTTTTTGACCTTTGGGACAAAAATTTGTTCAGTAGGTCAAATATGGACTTTGTACAGCCATAATATGTAAAAAAAAAAAAAAAAAAAAACAGAAGGAAAGTCAATGAGTGACTTTTTTACCTTTGGGGAAAAAAAATGTTCAGTAGGTCAAATATGGACTTCTGTATAGCCATAATATGTAAAAAAAAAAAAAAAAAAAAAAAAAAATTTAAAATAAAATTGTTGACCTTTTGTAGACCTTTTAGCTACTATTTGGAACCAGAAGGAAAGTCAATGAGTGACTTTTTGACCTTTGGAAAAAAAAATTGTTCAGTAGGTCAAATATGGACTTCTTGTACAGCCATAATATGTAAAAAAAAAAAAAAAAAAAAAAAAATGTTTTACCTTTTGTAGACCTTTTAGCTACTTATTGGAACCAGAAGGAAAGTCAATGAGTGACTTTTTGACCTTTGGAAAAAAAATTTGTTCAGTAGGTCAAATATGGACTTCTTGTACAGCCATAATATGTTAAAAAAAAAAAAAAAAAAAAAATCCAAACCTTTTTTAGACCTGTAAGCTACTTATTGGAACCAGAAGGAAAGTCAATGAGTGACTTTTTGACCTTTGGGACAAAAATTTGTTCAGTAGGTCAAATATGGACTTTGTACAGCCATAATATGTATAAAAAAAAAAAAAAAGAAAAAAAAAATGGAACCTTTTGTAGACCTTTTAGCTACTTATTGGTACCAGAAGGAAAGTCAATTAGTGACTTTTTGACCTTTGGGACAAAAATGTAATCAGTTGGTCAAATATGGACTTCTGTACAGCCCTAATATGTAAAAAAAAAAAAAAAATTCAAACCTTTTTTTAGACCTTTTAGCTACTTATTGGTACCAGAAGGAAAGTCAATGAGTGACTTTTTGACCTTTGGGAAAAAAATGTGTTCAGTAGGTCAAATATGGACAGAAGTCCATATTTGACCTACTGAACACATTTTTTTCCCAAAGGTCAAAAAGCCATAGGTCCCAAAGGTCAAAAAGCCTTCTGTATAGCCATAATATGTAAAAAAAAAAAAAAAAAAAAAAAAAAACAATTCAAACCTTTTGTAGACCTTTTAGCTACTAATTGGAACCAGAAGGAAAGTCAATGAGTGACTTTTTGACATTTGGGAAAAAAACATGTTTCGTAGGTCAAATATGGACTTCTTGTACAGCCATAATATGTCAAACATTTTTGTGGGAATGTTGGCTAGTAAAGAGAATAAAGAAGGGAAGTCAATGAGTATGTATAGTAAATTAGTCTTTAAGGACTCTTAGGCCTAAAACATGTTCTTTAGGTCAAATATGGACTTCTGTACTGCCAAAACATGTATAAAAAATGTGGACCTTTTAACTACTAATTGGAATCAGAATGGAAGTTAATGAGTATGTATAGTGAATTAGTGTGTTTGGACTCTTAGTGCAAAAACATGTTCAGCAGGTCAAATATGGACTTCTTGTACAGCCATAATATGTAAAAAAAAAAAAAAAAAAAATTCCATACCTTTTTTAGACCTGTAAGCTACTTATTGGAATCAGAAAGTAAGTCAATGAGTGTCTTTTTGACCTTTGGGACAAAAATGTGTTCAGTAGGTCAAATATGGACTTCTTTGTACAGCCATAATATGTAAAAAAAAAAAAAAAAAACATTTTTTACCTTTTGCAGACCTTTTAGCTACTAATTGGAACCAGAAGGAAAGTCAATGAGTGACTTTTTGCCCTTTGGGAAAAAAACATGTTCAGTAGGTCAAATATGGACTACTTGTACAGCCATAATATGTAAAAAAAAAAAAAAAAAAATAATAATAATCCAAACCTTTTTTAGACCTGTATTCTACTTATTGGAATCAGAAGGGAAGTCAATGAGTGTCTTTTTGACCTTTGGGACAAAAATTTGTTCAGTAGGTCAAATATGGACTTTGTACAGCCATAATATGTAAAAAAAAAAAAAAAAAAAAACAGAAGGAAAGTCAATGAGTGACTTTTTTACCTTTGGGGAAAAAAAATGTTCAGTAGGTCAAATATGGACTTCTGTATAGCCATAATATGTAAAAAAAAAAAAAAAAAAAAAAAAATTTAAAATAAAATTGTTGACCTTTTGTAGACCTTTTAGCTACTATTTGGAACCAGAAGGAAAGTCAATGAGTGACTTTTTGACCTTTGGAAAAAAAAATTGTTCAGTAGGTCAAATATGGACTTCTTGTACAGCCATAATATGTAAAAAAAAAAAAAAAAAAAAAAAATGTTTTACCTTTTGTAGACCTTTTAGCTACTTATTGGAACCAGAAGGAAAGTCAATGAGTGACTTTTTGACCTTTGGAAAAAAAATTTGTTCAGTAGGTCAAATATGGACTTCTTGTACAGCCATAATATGTAAAAAAAAAAAAAAAAAAAAAAATCCAAACCTTTTTTAGACCTGTAAGCTACTTATTGGAACCAGAAGGAAAGTCAATGAGTGACTTTTTGACCTTTGGGACAAAAATTTGTTCAGTAGGTCAAATATGGACTTTGTACAGCCATAATCTGTAAAAAAAAAAAAAAAAAATGGAACCTTTTGTAGACCTTTTAGCTACTTATTGGTACCAGAAGGAAAGTCAATTGGTGACTTTTTGACCTTTGGGACAAAAATGTAATCAGTTGGTCAAATATGGACTTCTGTACAGCCCTAATATGTAAAAAAAAAAAAATTCAAACCTTTTGTAGACCTTTTAGCTACTTATTGGTACCAGAAGGAAAGTCAATGAGTGACTTTTTGACCTTTGGAAAAAAAAATAGTTCAGTAGGTCAAAAATGGACTTCTTGTACAGCCATAATATTTAAAATAAACTAAAAAAATAAAAAAATAATCCAAACATTTTTTAGACCTGCAAGCTACTTATTGGAATCAGAAGGGAAGTCAATGAGTGAGTTTTTGACCTTTGGGACAAAACTTTGTTCAGTAGGTCAAATATGGACTTTGTACAGCCATAATATGTAAAAAAAAAAAAAAAAAAAAAAAAATCCAAACCTTTTTTAGACCTGTAAGCTACTTATTGGAGTCAGAAAGTAAGTCAATGAGTGACTTTTTGACCTTAGGGACAACAAATTGTTCAGTAGGTCAAATATGGACTTCTTGTACAGCCATAATATGTCAAACGTTTTTGTGGGAATGTTGGCTAGTAAATAGAATAAGAAGGGAAGTCAATGAGTATGTATAGTAAATTAGTGTTTAAGGACTCTTAGGCCTAAAACATGTTCTTTAGGTCAAATATGGACTTCTGTACAGCCAAAACATGTATAAAAAATGTGGACATTTTAACTACTAATTGGAATCAGAATGGAAGTTAATGAGTATGTATAGTGAATTAGTGTGTTTGGACTCTTAGTGCAAAAACATGTTCAGCAGGTCAAATATGGACTTCTTGTACAGCCATAATATGTAAAAAAAAAAAAAAAAAAAAAAAATTCCAAACCTTTTTTAGACCTGTATTCTACTTATTGGAATCAGAAGGGAAGTCAATGAGTGTCTTTTTGACCTTTGGGACAAAAATTTGTTCAGTAGGTCAAATATGGACTTTGTACAGCCATAATCTGTAAAAAAAAAAAAAAAAAAAAAATGGAACCTTTTGTAGACCTTTTAGCTACTTATTGGTACCAGAAGGAAAGTCAATTAGTGACTTTTTGACCATTGGGACAAAAATGTAATCAGTTGGTCAAATATGGACTTCTGTACAGCCCTAATATGTAAAAAAAAAAAAAAATTCAAACCTTTTGTAGACCTTTTAGCTACTTATTGGAACCAGAAGGAAAGTCAATGAGTGACTTTTTGACCTTTGGGAAAAAAATGTGTTCAGTAGGTCAAATATGGACTTCTGTATAGCCATAATATGTAAAAAAAAAAAAAAAAAAAAAAAAAAAAAACATTTAAACCTTTTGTAGGCCTTTTAGCTACTAATTGGAACCAGAAGGAAAGTCAATGAGTGACCTTTTAGCTACTTATTGGTACCAGAAGGAAAGTCAATTAATGACTTTTTGACCTTTGGGACAAAAATTTGTTCAGTAGGTCAAATATGGACTTTGTACAGCTATAATATGTAAAAAAAAAAAAAAAAAAAAAAAAAAAAAAAAATGTTAACCTTTTGTAGACCTTTTAGCTACTATTTGGAACCAGAAGGAAAGTCAATGAGTGACTTTTTGACCTTTTGGAAAAAAATGTGTTCAGTAGGTCAAATATGGACTTCTGTATAGCCATAATATGTAAAAAAAAAAATAATTTAAAATAAATTTGTTGACCTTTTGTAGACCTTTTAGCTACTTATTGGTACCAGAGGGAAAGTCAATGAGTGACTTTTTGACCTTTGGGACAAAAATTTGTTCAGTAGGTCAAATATGGACTTCTTGTACAGCCCTAATATGTAAAAAAAAAAAAAATTCAAACCTTTTGTAGACCTTTTAGCTACTTATTGGAACCAGAAGGAAAGTCAATGAGTGACTTTTTGACCTTTGGGAAAAAAATGTGTTCAGTAGGTCAAATATGGACTTCTGTATAGCCATAATATGTAAAAAAAAAAAAAAAAAAAAAAAAAAACATTTAAACCTTTTGTAGACCTTTTAGCTACTAATTGGAACCAGAAGGAAAGTCAATGAGTGACTTTTTGACCTTTTGGAAAAAAATGTGTTCAGTAGGTCAAATATGGACTTCTGTATAGCCATAATATGTAAAAAAAAAAAAAAAATTAAAATAAAATTGTTGACCTTTTGTAGACCTTTTAGCTACTTATTGGTACCAGAGGGAAAGTCAATGAGTGACTTTTTGACCTTTGGGACAAAAATTTGTTCAGTAGGTCAAATATGGACTTTGTACAGCCATAATCTGTAAATAAAAAAAAAAAAAAAATGGAACCTTTTGTAGACCTTTTAGCTACTTATTGGTACCAGAAGGAAAGTCAATTGGTGACTTTTTGACCTTTGGGACAAAAATGTAATCAGTTGGTCAAATATGGACTTCTGTACAGCCCTAATATGTAAAAAAAAAAAAAAAAATTCAAACCTTTTGTAGACCTTTTAGCTACTAATTGGTACCAGAAGGAAAGTCAATGAGTGACTTTTTGACCTTTGGAAAAAAAAATTGTTCAGTAGGTCAAAAATGGACTTCTTGTACAGCCATAATATGTAAAAAAAAAAAAAAAAAAAAATAATAATAATCCAAACATTTTTTAGACCTGCAAGCTACTTATTGGAATCAGAAGGGAAGTCAATGAGTGAGTTTTTGACCTTTGGGACAAAAATTTGTTCAGTAGGTCAAATATGGACTTTGTACAGCCATAATATGTAAAAAAAAAAAAATTAATAATAATAATCCAAACCTTTTTTAGACCTGTATTCTACTTATTGGAATCAGAAGGGAAGTCAATGAGTGTCTTTTTGACCTTTGGGACAAAAATTTGTTCAGTAGGTCAAATATGGACTTTGTACAGCCATAATATGTAAAAAAAAAAAAAAAAAAACAGAAGGAAAGTCAATGAGTGACTTTTTTACCTTTGGGGAAAAAAAATGTTCAGTAGGTCAAATATGGACTTCTGTATAGCCATAATATGTAAAAACAAAAAAAAAACAAAAAAAAAATTTAAAATAAAATTGTTGACCTTTTGTAGACCTTTTAGCTACTATTTGGAACCAGAAGGAAAGTCAATGAGTGACTTTTTGACCTTTGGAAAAAAAAATTGTTCAGTAGGTCAAATATGGACTTCTTGTACAGCCATAATATGTAAAAAAAAAAAAAAAAAAAAAAATGTTTTACCTTTTGTAGACCTTTTAGCTACTTATTGGAACCAGAAGGAAAGTCAATGAGTGACTTTTTGACCTTTGGAAAAAAAATTTGTTCAGTAGGTCAAATATGGACTTCTTGTACAGCCATAATATGTAAAAAAAAAAAAAAAAAAAAAAAAATCCAAACCTTTTTTAGACCTGTAAGCTACTTATTGGAACCAGAAGGAAAGTCAATGAGTGACTTTTTGACCTTTGGGACAAAAATTTGTTCAGTAGGTCAAATATGGACTTTGTACAGCCATAATCTGTAAAAAAAAAAAAAAAAAAAATGGAACCTTTTGTAGACCTTTTAGCTACTTATTGGTACCAGAAGGAAAGTCAATTGGTGACTTTTTGACCTTTGGGACAAAAATGTAATCAGTTGGTCAAATATGGACTTCTGTACAGCCCTAATATGTAAAAAAAAAAAAAATTCAAACCTTTTGTAGACCTTTTAGCTACTTATTGGTACCAGAAGGAAAGTCAATGAGTGACTTTTTGACCTTTGGAAAAAAAAATAGTTCAGTAGGTCAAAAATGGACTTCTTGTACAGCCATAATATGTAAAATAAAATAAAAAAATAAAAAAATAATCCAAACATTTTTTAGACCTGCAAGCTACTTATTGGAATCAGAAGGGAAGTCAATGAGTGAGTTTTTGACCTTTGGGACAAAACTTTGTTCAGTAGGTCAAATATGGACTTTGTACAGCCATAATATGTAAAAAAAAAAAAAAAAAAAAAAAATCCAAACCTTTTTTAGACCTGTAAGCTACTTATTGGAGTCAGAAAGTAAGTCAATGAGTGACTTTTTGACCTTAGGGACAACAAATTGTTCAGTAGGTCAAATATGGACTTCTTGTACAGCCATAATATGTCAAACGTTTTTGTGGGAATGTTGGCTAGTAAATAGAATAAGAAGGGAAGTCAATGAGTATGTATAGTAAATTAGTGTTTAAGGACTCTTAGGCCTAAAACATGTTCTTTAGGTCAAATATGGACTTCTGTACAGCCAAAACATGTATAAAAAATGTGGACATTTTAACTACTAATTGGAATCAGAATGGAAGTTAATGAGTATGTATAGTGAATTAGTGTGTTTGGACTCTTAGTGCAAAAACATGTTCAGCAGGTCAAATATGGACTTCTTGTACAGCCATAATATGTAAAAAAAAAAAAAAAAAAAAAAAATTCCAAACCTTTTTTAGACCTGTATTCTACTTATTGGAATCAGAAGGGAAGTCAATGAGTGTCTTTTTGACCTTTGGGACAAAAATTTGTTCAGTAGGTCAAATATGGACTTTGTACAGCCATAATCTGTAAAAAAAAAAAAAAAAAAAAAATGGAACCTTTTGTAGACCTTTTAGCTACTTATTGGTACCAGAAGGAAAGTCAATTAGTGACTTTTTGACCATTGGGACAAAAATGTAATCAGTTGGTCAAATATGGACTTCTGTACAGCCCTAATATGTAAAAAAAAAAAAAAATTCAAACCTTTTGTAGACCTTTTAGCTACTTATTGGAACCAGAAGGAAAGTCAATGAGTGACTTTTTGACCTTTGGGAAAAAAATGTGTTCAGTAGGTCAAATATGGACTTCTGTATAGCCATAATATGTAAAAAAAAAAAAAAAAAAAAAAAAAAAAAAACATTTAAACCTTTTGTAGGCCTTTTAGCTACTAATTGGAACCAGAAGGAAAGTCAATGAGTGACCTTTTAGCTACTTATTGGTACCAGAAGGAAAGTCAATTAATGACTTTTTGACCTTTGGGACAAAAATTTGTTCAGTAGGTCAAATATGGACTTTGTACAGCTATAATATGTAAAAAAAAAAAAAAAAAAAAAAAAAAAAAAAAAAAATGTTAACCTTTTGTAGACCTTTTAGCTACTATTTGGAACCAGAAGGAAAGTCAATGAGTGACTTTTTGACCTTTTGGAAAAAAATGTGTTCAGTAGGTCAAATATGGACTTCTGTATAGCCATAATATGTAAAAAAAAAAAAAATTAAAATAAAATTGTTGACCTTTTGTAGACCTTTTAGCTACTTATTGGTACCAGAGGGAAAGTCAATGAGTGACTTTTTGACCTTTGGGACAAAAATTTGTTCAGTAGGTCAAATATGGACTTTGTACAGCCATAATCTGTAAAAAAAAAAAAAAAAATGGAACCTTTTGTAGACCTTTTAGCTACTTATTGGTACCAGAAGGAAAGTCAATTGGTGACTTTTTGACCTTTGGGACAAAAATGTAATCAGTTGGTCAAATATGGACTTCTGTACAGCCCTAATATGTAAAAAAAAAAAAAAAAATTCAAACCTTTTGTAGACCTTTTAGCTACTTATTGGTACCAGAAGGAAAGTCAATGAGTGACTTTTTGACCTTTGGAAAAAAAAATTGTTCAGTAGGTCAAAAATGGACTTCTTGTACAGCCATAATATGTAAAATAAAATAAAAAAATAAAAAAATAATCCAAACATTTTTTAGACCTGCAAGCTACTTATTGGAATCAGAAGGGAAGTCAATGAGTGAGTTTTTGACCTTTGGGACAAAACTTTGTTCAGTAGGTCAAATATGGACTTTGTACAGCCATAATATGTAAAAAAAAAAAAAAAAAAAAAAAATCCAAACCTTTTTTAGACCTGTAAGCTACTTATTGGAGTCAGAAAGTAAGTCAATGAGTGACTTTTTGACCTTAGGGACAACAAATTGTTCAGTAGGTCAAATATGGACTTCTTGTACAGCCATAATATGTCAAACGTTTTTGTGGGAATGTTGGCTAGTAAATAGAATAAGAAGGGAAGTCAATGAGTATGTATAGTAAATTAGTGTTTAAGGACTCTTAGGCCTAAAACATGTTCTTTAGGTCAAATATGGACTTCTGTACAGCCAAAACATGTATAAATAATGTGGACATTTTAACTACTAATTGGAATCAGAATGGAAGTTAATGAGTATGTATAGTGAATTAGTGTGTTTGGACTCTTAGTGCAAAAACATGTTCAGCAGGTCAAATATGGACTTCTTGTACAGCCATAATATGTAAAAAAAAAAAAAAAAAAAAATGGAACCTTTTGTAGACCTTTTAGCTACTTATTGGTACCAGAAGGAAAGTCAATTAGTGACTTTTTGACCATTGGGACAAAAATGTAATCAGTTGGTCAAATATGGACTTCTGTACAGCCCTAATATGTAAAAAAAAAAAAAAATTCAAACCTTTTGTAGACCTTTTAGCTACTTATTGGAACCAGAAGGAAAGTCAATGAGTGACTTTTTGACCTTTGGGAAAAAAATGTGTTCAGTAGGTCAAATATGGACTTCTGTATAGCCATAATATGTAAAAAAAAAAAAAAAAAAAAAAAAAAAAAAAACATTTAAACCTTTTGTAGGCCTTTTAGCTACTAATTGGAACCAGAAGGAAAGTCAATGAGTGACCTTTTAGCTACTTATTGGTACCAGAAGGAAAGTCAATTAATGACTTTTTGACCTTTGGGACAAAAATTTGTTCAGTAGGTCAAATATGGACTTTGTACAGCTATAATATGTAAAAAAAAAAAAAAAAAAAAAAAAAAAAATGTTAACCTTTTGTAGACCTTTTAGCTACTATTTGGAACCAGAAGGAAAGTCAATGAGTGACTTTTTGACCTTTTGGAAAAAAATGTGTTCAGTAGGTCAAATATGGACTTCTGTATAGCCATAATATGTAAAAAAAAAAAAAATTAAAATAAAATTGTTGACCTTTTGTAGACCTTTTAGCTACTTATTGGTACCAGAGGGAAAGTCAATGAGTGACTTTTTGACCTTTGGGACAAAAATTTGTTCAGTAGGTCAAATATGGACTTCTTGTACAGCCCTAATATGTAAAAAAAAAAAAAATTCAAACCTTTTGTAGACCTTTTAGCTACTTATTGGAACCAGAAGGAAAGTCAATGAGTGACTTTTTGACCTTTGGGAAAAAAATGTGTTCAGTAGGTCAAATATGGACTTCTGTATAGCCATAATATGTAAAAAAAAAAAAAAAAAAAAAAAAAAAAAAAAACAACATTTAAACCTTTTGTAGACCTTTTAGCTACTAATTGGAACCAGAAGGAAAGTCAATGAGTGACTTTTTGACCTTTTGGAAAAAAATGTGTTCAGTAGGTCAAATATGGACTTCTGTATAGCCATAATATGTAAAAAAAAAAAAAAATTAAAATAAAATTGTTGACCTTTTGTAGACCTTTTAGCTACTTATTGGTACCAGAGGGAAAGTCAATGAGTGACTTTTTGACCTTTGGGACAAAAATTTGTTCAGTAGGTCAAATATGGACTTTGTACAGCCATAATCTGTAAAAAAAAAAAAAAAAATGGAACCTTTTGTAGACCTTTTAGCTACTTATTGGTACCAGAAGGAAAGTCAATTGGTGACTTTTTGACCTTTGGGACAAAAATGTAATCAGTTGGTCAAATATGGACTTCTGTACAGCCCTAATATGTAAAAAAAAAAAAAAAAATTCAAACCTTTTGTAGACCTTTTAGCTACTTATTGGTACCAGAAGGAAAGTCAATGAGTGACTTTTTGACCTTTGGAAAAAAAAATTGTTCAGTAGGTCAAAAATGGACTTCTTGTACAGCCATAATATGTAAAAAAAAAAAATAAATAAAAAAAAATAATCCAAACATTTTTTAGACCTGCAAGCTACTTATTGGAATCAGAAGGGAAGTCAATGAGTGAGTTTTTGACCTTTGGGACAAAAATTTGTTCAGTAGGTCAAATATGGACTTTGTACAGCCATAATATGTAAAAAAAAAAAAAAAAAAAAATCCAAACCTTTTTTAGACCTGTAAGCTACTTATTGGAGTCAGAAAGTAAGTCAATGAGTGACTTTTTGACCTTAGGGACAAAAAATTGTTCAGTAGGTCAAATATGGACTTCTTGTACAGCCATAATATGTCAAACGTTTTTGTGGGAATGTTGGCTAGTAAAGAGAATAAGAAGGGAAGTCAATGAGTATGTATAGTAAATTAGTGTTTAAGGACTCTTAGGCCTAAAACATGTTCTTTAGGTCAAATATGGACTTCTGTACAGCCAAAACATGTATAAAAAATGTGGACCTTTTAACTACTAATTGGAATCAGAATGGAAGTTAATGAGTATGTATAGTGAATTAGTGTGTTTGGACTCTTAGTGCAAAAACATGTTCAGCAGGTCAAATATGGACTTCTTGTACAGCCATAATATGTAAAAAAAAAAAAAAAAAAAAAATTCCAAACCTTTTTTAGACCTGTATTCTACTTATTGGAATCAGAAGGGAAGTCAATGAGTGTCTTTTTGACCTTTGGGACAAAAATGTGTTCAGTAGGTCAAATATGGACTTTGTACAGCTATAATATGTAAAAAAAAAAAAAAAAAAAAAAAATGTAACCTTTTGTAGACCTTTTAGCTACTAATTGGAACCAGAAGGAAAGTCAATGAGTGACTTTTTGCCCTTTGGGAAAAAAACATGTTCAGTAGGTCAAATATGGACTTCTTGTACAGCCATAATATGTAAAAAAAATAA
This sequence comes from Gobio gobio, assembly GCF_949357685.1. Taxonomy (NCBI): domain Eukaryota; kingdom Metazoa; phylum Chordata; class Actinopteri; order Cypriniformes; family Gobionidae; genus Gobio; species Gobio gobio. The sequence continues at coordinate 566,174 of NW_027645582.1, read as the reverse complement.
ATAAAAAAAAAATTAAAAAAAATAATCCAAACATTTTTTAGACCTGCAAGCTACTTATTGGAATCAGAAGGGAAGTCAATGAGTGAGTTTTTGACCTTTGGGACAAAAATTTGTTCAGTAGGTCAAATATGGACTTCTTGTACAGCCCTAATATGTAAAAAAAAAAAAAATTCAAACCTTTTGTAGACCTTTTAGCTACTTATTGGAACCAGAAGGAAAGTCAATGAGTGACTTTTTGACCTTTGGGAAAAAAATGTGTTCAGTAGGTCAAATATGGACTTCTGTATAGCCATAATATGTAAAAAAAAAAAAAAAAAAAAAAAAAAAAAAAAAACATTTAAACCTTTTGTAGACCTTTTAGCTACTAATTGGAACCAGAAGGAAAGTCAATGAGTGACTTTTTGACCTTTTGGAAAAAAATGTGTTCAGTAGGTCAAATATGGACTTCTGTATAGCCATAATATGTAAAAAAAAAAAAAATTTAAATAAAATTGTTGACCTTTTGTAGACCTTTTAGCTACTTATTGGTACCAGAGGGAAAGTCAATGAGTGACTTTTTGACCTTTGGGACAAAAATTTGTTCAGTAGGTCAAATATGGACTTTGTACAGCCATAATCTGTAAAAAAAAAAAAAAAATGGAACCTTTTGTAGACCTTTTAGCTACTTATTGGTACCAGAAGGAAAGTCAATTGGTGACTTTTTGACCTTTGAGACAAAAATGTAATCAGTTGGTCAAATATGGACTTCTGTACAGCCCTAATATGTAAAAAAAAAAAAAAAAATTCAAACCTTTTGTAGACCTTTTAGCTACTTATTGGTACCAGAAGGAAAGTCAATGAGTGACTTTTTGACCTTTGGAAAAAAAAATTGTTCAGTAGGTCAAAAATGGACTTCTTGTACAGCCATAATATGTAAAAAAAAAAATAAATAAAAAAAAATAATCCAAACATTTTTTAGACCTGCAAGCTACTTATTGGAATCAGAAGGGAAGTCAATGAGTGAGTTTTTGACCTTTGGGACAAAAATTTGTTCAGTAGGTCAAATATGGACTTTGTACAGCCATAATATGTAAAAAAAAACAAAAAAAAAAAATCCAAACCTTTTTTAGACCTGTAAGCTACTTATTGGAGTCAGAAAGTAAGTCAATGAGTGACTTTTTGACCTTAGGGACAAAAAATTGTTCAGTAGGTCAAATATGGACTTCTTGTACAGCCATAATATGTCAAACGTTTTTGTGGGAATGTTGGCTAGTAAAGAGAATAAGAAGGGAAGTCAATGAGTATGTATAGTAAATTAGTGTTTAAGGACTCTTAGGCCTAAAACATGTTCTTTAGGTCAAATATGGACTTCTGTACAGCCAAAACATGTATAAAAAATGTGGACCTTTTAACTACTAATTGGAATCAGAATGGAAGTTAATGAGTATGTATAGTGAATTAGTGTGTTTGGACTCTTAGTGCAAAAACATGTTCAGCAGGTCAAATATGGACTTCTTGTACAGCCATAATATGTAAAAAAAAAAAAAAAAAAAAAATTCCAAACCTTTTTTAGACCTGTATTCTACTTATTGGAATCAGAAGGGAAGTCAATGAGTGTCTTTTTGACCTTTGGGACAAAAATGTGTTCAGTAGGTCAAATATGGACTTTGTACAGCTATAATATGTAAAAAAAAAAAAAAAAAAAAAAAAATGTAACCTTTTGTAGACCTTTTAGCTACTAATTGGAACCAGAAGGAAAGTCAATGAGTGACTTTTTGCCCTTTGGGAAAAAAACATGTTCAGTAGGTCAAATATGGACTTCTTGTACAGCCATAATATGTAAAAAAAAAATAAAATAAATAAATAAAAAAAAATAATCCAAACATTTTTTAGACCTGCAAGCTACTTATTGGAATCAGAAGGGAAGTCAATGAGTGAGTTTTTGACCTTTGGGACAAAAATTTGTTCAGTAGGTCAAATATGGACTTTGTACAGCCATAATATGTAAAAAAAAAAAAAAAAAAAATCCAAACCTTTTTTAGACCTGTAAGCTACTTATTGGAGTCAGAAAGTAAGTCAATGAGTGACTTTTTGACCTTAGGGACAAAAAATTGTTCAGTAGGTCAAATATGGACTTCTTGTACAGCCATAATATGTCAAACGTTTTTGTGGGAATGTTGGCTAGTAAAGAGAATAAGAAGGGAAGTCAATGAGTATGTATAGTAAATTAGTGTTTAAGGACTCTTAGGCCTAAAACATGTTCTTTAGGTCAAATATGGACTTCTGTACAGCCAAAACATGTATAAAAAATGTGGACCTTTTAACTACTAATTGGAATCAGAATGGAAGTTAATGAGTATGTATAGTGAATTAGTGTGTTTGGACTCTTAGTGCAAAAACATGTTCAGCAGGTCAAATATGGACTTCTTGTACAGCCATAATATGTAAAAAAAAAAAAAAAAAAAAAAATTCCAAACCTTTTTTAGACCTGTATTCTACTTATTGGAATCAGAAGGGAAGTCAATGAGTGTCTTTTTGACCTTTGGGACAAAAATGTGTTCAGTAGGTCAAATATGGACTTTGTACAGCTATAATATGTAAAAAAAAAAAAAAAAAAAATGTAACCTTTTGTAGACCTTTTAGCTACTAATTGGAACCAGAAGGAAAGTCAATGAGTGACTTTTTGCCCTTTGGGAAAAAAACATGTTCAGTAGGTCAAATATGGACTTTGTACAGCTATAATATGTAAAAAAAAAAAAAAAAAAACAGAAGGAAAGTCAATGATTGACTTTTTGACCTTTGGGGGAAAAAAATGTTCAGTAGGTCAAATATGGACTTCTTGTACAGCCATAATATGTAAAAAAAAAAAAAAAAAAAAAAAAAAATGTTAACCTTTTGTAGACCTTTTAGCTACTATTTGGAACCAGAAGGAAAGTCAATGAGTTACTTTTTGACCTTTTGGAAAAAAATGTGTTCAGTAGGTCAAATATGGACTTCTGTATAGCCATAATATGTAAAAAAAAAAAAAAAAAAATTAAAATAAAATTGTTGACCTTTTGTAGACCTTTTAGCTACTATTTGGAACCAGAAGGAAAGTCAATGAGTGACTTTTTGACCTTTGGGAAAAAAATATGTTCAGTAGGTCAAATATGGACTTCTGTACAGCCATTTCATGTAAAAAAAAATTATAATGTAAAGAAATTAAAACCTTTTTGTGGAACATTTGGCTAGCAATTGGATTCAGAAGGGAAGTCAAAGAGTATGTATGTATAGTAAGTTAGTATTCAAGGACTCTTTCTTCAAAAATATGTTCAGTATGTTAAATATGGACTTCTTGTACAGCCATAATATGTAAAAAAAAAAAAAAAAAAAAAAACATTTAAACCTTTTGTAGACCTTTTAGCTACTTATTGGAACCAGAAGGAAAGTCAATGAGTGACTTTTTGACCTTTGGGACAAAAATTTGTTCAGTAGGTCAAATATGGACTTTGTACAGCCATAACCTGTAAAAAAAAAAAAATGGAACCTTTTGTAGACCTTTTAGCTACTTATTGGTACCAGAAGGAAAGTCAATTAGTGACTTTTTGACCTTTGGGACAAAAATGTAATCAGTTGGTCAAATATCGACTTCTGTACAGCCCTAATATGTAAAAAAAAAAAAAAAAAATTCCAACCTTTTGTAGACCTTTTAGCTACTAATTGGAACCAGAAGGAAAGTCAATGAGTGACTTTTTGACCTTTGGGAAAAAAATGTGTTCAGTAGGTCAAATATGGACTTCTGTATAGCCATAATATGTAAAAAAAAAAAAAAAAAACTATTTAAACCTTTTGTAGACCTTTTAGCTACTAATTGGAACCAGAAGGAAAGTCAATGAGTGACTTTTTGACCTTTGGAAAAAAATGTGTTCAGTAGGTCAAATATGGACTTCTTGTACAGCCATAATATGTAAAAAAAAAAAAAAAAATCCAAACCTTTTTTAGACCTGTAAGCTACTTATTGGAACCAGAAGGAAAGTCAATGAGTGACTTTTTGACCTTTGGGACAAACATTTGTTCAGTAGGTCAAATATGGACTTCTTGTACAGCCATAATATGTAAAAAAAAAAAAAAAAAAATCCAAACCTTTTTTAGACCTGTAAGCTACTTATTGGAACCAGAAGGAAAGTCAATGAGTGACTTTTTGACCTTTGGGACAAAAATTTGTTCAGTAGGTCAAATATGGACTTTGTACAGCCATAATCTGTAAAAAAAAAAAAAAAAAAAAAAAAAATGGAACCTTTTGTAGACCTTTTAGCTACTTATTGGTACCAGAAGGAAAGTCAATTAGTGACTTTTTGACCTTTGGGACAAAAATGTAATCCGTTGGTCAAATATGGACTTCTGTACAGCCCTAATATGTAAAAAAAAAAAAAAAATTCAAACCTTTTTTAGACCTTTTAGCTACTTATTGGTACCAGAAGGAAAGTCAATGAGTGACTTTTTGACCTTTGGGAAAAAAATGTGTTCAGTAGGTCAAATATGGACAGAAGTCCATATTTGACCTACTGAACACATTTTTTTCCCAAAGGTCAAAAAGCCATAGGTCCCAAAGGTCAAAAAGCCTTCTGTATAGCCATAATATGTAAAAAATAATAATAATAAAAAAAAACAATTCAAACCTTTTGTAGACCTTTTAGCTACTAATTGGAACCAGAAGGAAAGTCAATGAGTGACTTTTTGACATTTGGGAAAAAAACATGTTTCGTAGATCAAATATGGACTTCTTGTACAGCCATAATATGTCAAACATTTTTGTGGGAATGTTGGCTAGTAAAGAGAATAAGAAGGGAAGTCAATGAGTATGTATAGTAAATTAGTGTTTAAGGACTCTTAGGCCTAAAACATGTTCTTTAGGTCAAATATGGACTTCTGTACTGCCAAAACATGTATAAAAAATGTGGACCTTTTAACTACTAATTGGAATCAGAATGGAAGTTAATGAGTATGTATAGTGAATTAGTGTGTTTGGACTCTTAGTGCAAAAACATGTTCAGCAGGTCAAATATGGACTTCTTGTACAGCCATAATATGTAAAAAAAAAAAAAAAAAAAAAAATTCCAAACCTTTTTTAGACCTGTAAGCTACTTATTGGAATCAGAAAGTAAGTCAATGAGTGTCTTTTTGACCTTTGGGACAAAAATGTGTTCAGTAGGTCAAATATGGACTTCTTTGTACAGCCATAATATGTAAAAAAAAAAAAAAAAAAACACATTTTTTACCTTTTGTAGACCTTTTAGCTACTAATTGGAACCAGAAGGAAAGTCAATGAGTGACTTTTTGCCCTTTGGGAAAAAAACATGTTCAGTAGGTCAAATATGGACTACTTGTACAGCCATAATATGTAAAAAAAAAAAAAAAAAAAAAAAATAATCCAAACCTTTTTTAGACCTGTATTCTACTTATTGGAATCAGAAGGGAAGTCAATGAGTGTCTTTTTGACCTTTGGGACAAAACTTTGTTCAGTAGGTCAAATATGGACTTTGTACAGCCATAATATGTAAAAAAAACAAAAAAAAAACAGAAGGAAAGTCAATGAGTGACTTTTTTACCTTTGGGGAAAAAAAATGTTCAGTAGGTCAAATATGGACTTCTGTATAGCCATAATATGTAAAAAAAAAAAAAAAATAAAAAAAAAAATTTAAAATAAAATTGTTGACCTTTTGTAGACCTTTTAGCTACTATTTGGAACCAGAAGGAAAGTCAATGAGTGACTTTTTGACCTTTGGAAAAAAAAATTGTTCAGTAGGTCAAATATGGACTTCTTGTACAGCCATAATATGTTAAAAAAAAAAAAAAAAAAAAAAATGTTTTACCTTTTGTAGACCTTTTAGCTACTTATTGGAACCAGAAGGAAAGTCAATGAGTGACTTTTTGACCTTTGGAAAAAAAATTTGTTCAGTAGGTCAAATATGGACTTCTTGTACAGCCATAATATGTAAAAAAAAAAAAAAAATCCAAACCTTTTTTAGACCTGTAAGCTACTTATTGGAACCAGAAGGAAAGTCAATGAGTGACTTTTTGACCTTTGGGACAAACATTTGTTCAGTAGGTCAAATATGGACTTCTTGTACAGCCATAATATGTAAAAAAAAAAAAAAAAAATCCAAACCTTTTTTAGACCTGTAAGCTACTTATTGGAACCAGAAGGAAAGTCAATGAGTGACTTTTTGACCTTTGGGACAAAAATTTGTTCAGTAGGTCAAATATGGACTTTGTACAGCCATAATCTGTAAAAAAAAAAAAAAAAAAAAAAAATGGAACCTTTTGTAGACCTTTTAGCTACTTATTGGTACCAGAAGGAAAGTCAATTAGTGACTTTTTGACCTTTGGGACAAAAATGTAATCCGTTGGTCAAATATGGACTTCTGTACAGCCCTAATATGTAAAAAAAAAAAAAAAATTCAAACCTTTTTTAGACCTTTTAGCTACTTATTGGTACCAGAAGGAAAGTCAATGAGTGACTTTTTGACCTTTGGGAAAAAAATGTGTTCAGTAGGTCAAATATGGACAGAAGTCCATATTTGACCTACTGAACACATTTTTTTCCCAAAGGTCAAAAAGCCATAGGTCCCAAAGGTCAAAAAGCCTTCTGTATAGCCATAATATGTAAAAAATAATAAAAATAAAAAAAACAATTCAAACCTTTTGTAGACCTTTTAGCTACTAATTGGAACCAGAAGGAAAGTCAATGAGTGACTTTTTGACATTTGGGAAAAAAACATGTTTCGTAGATCAAATATGGACTTCTTGTACAGCCATAATATGTCAAACATTTTTGTGGGAATGTTGGCTAGTAAAGAGAATAAGAAGGGAAGTCAATGAGTATGTATAGTAAATTAGTGTTTAAGGACTCTTAGGCCTAAAACATGTTCTTTAGGTCAAATATGGACTTCTGTACTGCCAAAACATGTATAAAAAATGTGGACCTTTTAACTACTAATTGGAATCAGAATGGAAGTTAATGAGTATGTATAGTGAATTAGTGTGTTTGGACTCTTAGTGCAAAAACATGTTCAGCAGGTCAAATATGGACTTCTTGTACAGCCATAATATGTAAAAAAAAAAAAAAAAAAAAAAAAAAAAATTCCAAACCTTTTTTAGACCTGTAAGCTACTTATTGGAATCAGAAAGTAAGTCAATGAGTGTCTTTTTGACCTTTGGGACAAAAATGTGTTCAGTAGGTCAAATATGGACTTCTTTGTACAGCCATAATATGTAAAAAAAAAAAAAAAAAAAACATTTTTTACCTTTTGTAGACCTTTTAGCTACTAATTGGAACCAGAAGGAAAGTCAATGAGTGACTTTTTGCCCTTTGGGAAAAAAACATGTTCAGTAGGTCAAATATGGACTACTTGTACAGCCATAATATGTAAAAAAAAAAATAATAAAAAAAAATAATCCAAACCTTTTTTAGACCTGTATTCTACTTATTGGAATCAGAAGGGAAGTCAATGAGTGTCTTTTTGACCTTTGGGACAAAAATTTGTTCAGTAGGTCAAATATGGACTTTGTACAGCCATAATATGTAAAAAAAAAAAAAAAAAAACAGAAGGAAAGTCAATGAGTGACTTTTTTACCTTTGGGGAAAAAAATTTTTCAGTAGGTCAAATATGGACTTCTGTATAGCCATAATATGTAAAAAAAAAAAAAAAAAAAAAAAAAAATTTAAAATAAAATTGTTGACCTTTTGTAGACCTTTTAGCTACTATTTGGAACCAGAAGGAAAGTCAATGAGTGACTTTTTGACCTTTGGAAAAAAAAATTGTTCAGTAGGTCAAATATGGACTTCTTGTACAGCCATAATATGTAAAAAAAAAAAAAAAAAAAAAAAAATGTTTTACCTTTTGTAGACCTTTTAGCTACTTATTGGAACCAGAAGGAAAGTCAATGAGTGACTTTTTGACCTTTGGAAAAAAAATTTGTTCAGTAGGTCAAATATGGACTTCTTGTACAGCCATAATATGTAAAAAAAAAAAAAAAAAAAAAAATCCAAACCTTTTTTAGACCTGTAAGCTACTTATTGGAACCAGAAGGAAAGTCAATGAGTGACTTTTTGACCTTTGGGACAAAAATTTGTTCAGTAGGTCAAATATGGACTTTGTACAGCCATAATCTGTAAAAAAAAAAAAAAAAATGGAACCTTTTGTAGACCTTTTAGCTACTTATTGGTACCAGAAGGAAAGTCAATTGGTGACTTTTTGACCTTTGGGACAAAAATGTAATCAGTTGGTCAAATATGGACTTCTGTACAGCCCTAATATGTAAAAAAAAAAAATTCAAACCTTTTGTAGACCTTTTAGCTACTTATTGGTACCAGAAGGAAAGTCAATGAGTGACTTTTTGACCTTTGGAAAAAAAAATAGTTCAGTAGGTCAAAAATGGACTTCTTGTACAGCCATAATATTTAAAATAAAATAAAAAAATAAAAAAATAATCCAAACATTTTTTAGACCTGCAAGCTACTTATTGGAATCAGAAGGGAAGTCAATGAGTGAGTTTTTGACCTTTGGGACAAAACTTTGTTCAGTAGGTCAAATATGGACTTTGTACAGCCATAATATGTAAAAAAAAAAAAAAAAAAAAAAAAAATCCAAACCTTTTTTAGACCTGTAAGCTACTTATTGGAGTCAGAAAGTAAGTCAATGAGTGACTTTTT